>NW_005187554.1:823602-850300 GCF_000239375.1 Pundamilia nyererei
AAAAAAAAAAAACATATAATGAAAAAACTAGGCTCCACCATGGAACTACTGAAGTTGAAGCACATACACGCACATAAAATCTGCCTCTTCTCTGCCTCTGATTGGCTCTGACCCTGACATTTCTGCCTAAGCCTCCTCATCTAACCATAGCACTAAACAAGCAAGAGCCTCGAGGTAATCAGAGGCAGGATAGAGATGGGTCTCTGCAGAGTACAGGTGACGCTGTGGCACCAGGGCTCTGTCAGGAGTAGGAGGCTAGACATCATGCACTGTGCAAAGAAGAGGCAGCTTGCAGTACTGAGAGCGAGCAGTCTAATGAGGAGCTGAAAGTTGATTAAAATGATTTCAATATGTGATGGGTTTACAAAACCTTCACATTTAGACTTGTTTAATCCTTATAGCAAACTTAGCAAATATGTTCAGTGGTGTTCTGAGATCAAGACTTTTTGGCGTGAATATATTCAAATAATTTAGCTTGATGTCTTTAGCACTTGCTCACACTCCCTGTGTGAGCCACTACTGACTAAAACACTGAGGCATGCAGCTGTAGAGCAGCATAGAGATACATATACACTGTAAACATGAGGATCGTACTAAATGATCATACAAAATTATAAAATAAGTTATTAATAACATGAGACTAACTTGTTATTATTATAATAAGTTGGTATCACGTTAGCTGATCCTCAGATGTGATTTTCTTTTATAACTGTAGCAAAGAAAACATTTATATGCTGTTAAAAGCATTAAAAAAGGTTTAATTTCTTTAACTCAGATTACAATCTATATACTGCAGAGATGCTGCAAAGAAAACAGTGCAGAGACAGATAAAAGGAGTATTCTCCATCTGATCACTAGTCTCAGATATTCACTGTTCGGTAAAGGCTCTCACCAAAATGCCTTACATCAGCCAGATTGAAGGACATTTCCAGTAAAGATGGGCCTGTAGGGAGTAAAACTCTGAAATCACTCGATGAGCAACATCACTTCTGGTGAATCACAGCTGATTACGGTGCAAAGTTGTAAGTCAGTCATGCTGCTACTGAGGAGCAATGACAGCCAGTTACACAACAGGCATTTTCACATTTCCAGACTTGTGGTCTGAAGGTAAATAATAGCCAGTGTCACATCCAAACAACCCTAATGGCTGATAATGAGCAAGTGGTTTTTGCCAGGACAAACAATAGATGATTCTGCTCTATTTTCCCTTCCTGCCTTATTTCCTGTGCTGAGCTTGGTGTACCACAGGAAGGGTGATGGAAAGGCAGCTCTCTTCGTTTCACGTTTGTGCACATTTATGGACTATTTGCTCTGGTCAACTATGAATTTTGCATGTTAACAAAATATATCCTGTTCTCCTGTTGTTGCTACACAGCCACTATTTACCATATCGGATATCCCACTTTGAGTGCATAATTACAAGTGGACTTATCGATCATCCAGCCTCATTCTGTGCTAAGGTAGCTGTGCTTGTTCATTTAATTTGCCAGAAAATCTATCTGTTATGAAGGAAGCATAGAATATATGAAATATGTGCTACTCCCCATACTTTTTGTGGTCTTAGTCTTAAGTGGGAAGACACAAGTCTGCTTCTTTCTGCTAAATCCACTCGCACTAAATTGTGAAATAAAATGATATCAAAGACTTTGGTGTCCCAGATTCAATGTAAGGGTATTTATAAACATATTTAATTGCTGATAGCGTCTGTAATTTTGCTATTCCTAAGAGAAAACCAAAAACTTTACATGATTAAAATGACATTAACACATTTAATGTAAATCACTGTAGTTCACTTCTTAAATTGTTTATTACAAAAGGCTCATTTCTTTCAAGAGGAGTTGTGATTGGTTGTATTTGATGCTGTAGTTCAGTGCGGATCTAAGAGAGACGACTTGGGTGAAGTCGTTTCTCTGCACAAGCAGGAATTCATGTCAACTCTCTTAAGAAAAAATTCACCAAGCAGCTTAGATTTTATTTGAAATGAGAGTCAATGCAGCCGAGGTGCTCCAGGCATGTCCTTTCGGAAGTGGGCCCTGGGGTAGTCCCAAAACAGTCAGCTGGCCTGGGAACTTCACAGTGTTCCCCTGATGTGTTGGATGAGGCAGCTAGGGAGAGGGAGGGACTTCTTTACTTGGGCTGCTCTCCCTGCGACCGCACTTTGGATAAGTGAAAGAATTGATAGATGATTTATTGATTTTTCATTGTAACTTTTATTGAGATGGTTGTGGTGAGTTGTAGAACAATGTAAACAGTTGAAAATGCACAGCACAATGCGGCACACTTTTAAGTCACAATTTATTAGTTTTTTAGATATTCATTTGTCATATTTTAACATGTTTTCATATTATATTTATTATCAGTTTAAATGTTTTTTTTTTCTATTTCTTTGTCTGTTTGGAGTGTAGTATAGTTATATGCAATGTTCATAATATGTCTGTGAAGGTTCTCAGTCATCCAGGTCATCGTAGTCAAAGGAGCTTGCAAAGAAAAGCGTCTGGACTTCTTTAAGTTGCTTGAAGACGTTTCACCTCTCATCCGAGAAGCTTCTTCAGTTCTGAGGTCAAATGGTGGAGAGTCCCAGATATAAACCTAGTGGGAGTTTCCCCCCACAGAGGGACAAAGGACCCCCTGATGATCCTCTAATCGCCTGAGCCAAGGTGTGAAACTAGGTGTGGGTCCCAATCAGCCAGAGTTTCGGGTGTGTTCATTGTGAAACCTGGCCCCAACGTATCATGCGAATTCCTGATGTCAGATGGCCCAGGATGTGAGTGGGCGTTAAGGCGTCTGGGAAGGGATCTCAAAACTGGATTATAGATGGCAGACAGTTGGTGTCGTAAACCCCCGCCTCTGTTCAAAGATGGTCGCTCACAGTGGACATAGATGGCTTCTTTCACTCCTCTTTCAAACCATCTGTCCTCTCTGTCCAAAATGTGAACATTGGCATCCTCGAAAGAGTGTCCTTTATCCTTAAGATGCAGATGAACTGCTGAGTCTTGTCCTGTGGAGGTGGCTCTTCTGTGTTGTGCCATGCGCTTGTGAAGTGGCTGTTTGGTCTCTCCGATGTAGAGGTCTGGGCATTCCTCGCTGCACTGTACAGCATACACCACATTGTTAAGTCTGTGTTTTGGCGTTTTGTCTTTCGGGTGAACCAGTTTTTGTCTGAGCGTATTGCTGGGTCTGAAGTGCACCGGGATGTCATGCTTGGAGAAAATTCTCCTGAGTTTCTCTGATACACTGGCTACATAGGGGATGACAATGTTGTTGCATCTGTCCTTCTTATCCTCCCTCGCTGGTGATGTAGCCGGTGTATCAGGAAAAACTCAGGAGGGTTTTCTCCAAGCATGACATCCCGGTGCACTTCAGACCCAGCAACACGATTAGAGGATCATCAGGGGGTCCTTTTGTCCCTCTGTGGGGGGATACTCCCACTAGGTTTATATCTGGGACTCTCCACCATTTGACCTTGGAACTGAAGAAGCTTCTCGGATGAGAGGTGAAACGTCTTCAAGTAACTTAAAGAAGTCCAGACGTTTTTCGTTGCAAGCTCCTTTGAATGTTCATAATACATTATGTGAGGTGCCATACAGTTAAGCAGCATTTAAAGTAGGAAGCGATCGTGGCTCAAGAGTTGGCAGTTCGTCTTGTAATTGGAAGGTTGCCGGTTCGAGCGCCGGCTCCGACAGTCTCAGTCGTTGTGTCCTTGGGCAAGACACTTCACCCGTTACCGCCTACTGGTGGTGGTGAGAGGGCCCGGTGCCGCCAGTGTCCGACAGCCTCGCCTCTGTCAGTGCGCCCCAGGGCAGCTGTGGCTACAATGTAGCTTGCCATCACCAGTGTGTGAATGTGTGCGTGAATGGGTGGATGACTGAATGTACTGTAAAGCGCTTTGAGGTCCATAGGGACTAAGTAAAACGCTATAGAAATACAGGACATTTAAAGTATGATTCTTTATTGAAGAATGTGACGCTGTCTATTAAACAGCCCTCAAATTTTACTTGATATCTGAGTGTTTCTTAGTTTTAGACTAGTCCTTAGACTGTTTATTCTTTCTTTGTTTGGTTGATTTGGACCAGTGTTGTATTTTGTCTCAGCAGGATATTAACAACCCAGACGCATCAACATTGGAGTGGCTTCAGTGTTGAAGTCCCTCAAGAATGTGTAAGTGTGTGAGCAACTTTAATCCCTCTGAAAATGGGTGTAATGACTAGACAATATCAGCTCACAGACGCTTGCAGCTTTAGCAAATCCACAAGTAAGCAAGACACGTGTGAAAATCCCCAAATCCAGATGTGCCACACTGATGTAGGCACATCAGATCTGGGAAGTGGAAGCAGCGGATAACTCAGCTGTCTGATGACTTATTCAGACAGCCGTCTCATCCTCGTTTTCAGTACTTGTAGAAAGTGCATTACCATTCAGGCACCAGCTCTGAACAATGCAGAAAAAGCTGTTCTGTTACCTGCAGGCACGTCTTTGGTTAACTAGAGTCATTTAAAATCACCATGCTGCTTTTAAAGCGTTATTTATCTGAGATTTGATGGGCTGTTCCAGAGCTTGATATTCTCATTAAGCTGCCATGTATTTGCCTCTAGGACGTCTTCATACTTCTTTTGTTGGTAGATTATACTGCTGATATCCCAAAATATGCTAATCCCAAAACACCTTATTGTAATATTTGATCCCACCGTGTAGCTTTAGCTTCTTTTCAGCAGATGCAGAAGTGAGCATCCCCCTAAACGACAGCCTTCAACTTTTAACAGTATTGTGGAGAAGGTACATGACACACTTTTTGTGATCCACTCTGAGTGATTTATTGAACATGAGTCCATTCCTGTGAAATTCCAGGCTGACATGCATGCGAAGCGTACAAACAGGAGCGTCGGCCTTTACTGTCAGCGGTATTGTGGGCAGCTTCATTAAACTGCCAATTAAAGCTGTAAGAGCTGATAATCCTTTACTGTGTCTCCTGAAGTGCTTTATCATGACAGTCAGCCAGAAACACCTCAGCCCACAGTAATTTAATTCAGCCAAGACCACCTTGTCAACCAGAGGTTCCTCCCTTTAATTGGTTGCTCTAGTGATGGGTTGATGGGTTTTCGTTTCTCTTTTTTTTGCCTCCTGTTTACCAGTGTGCTTCTTTCCATGTGCGTTTCTTGCCGAGGTGTGGGGTAGAGGTTTAGGAAATCAAAGATCACATGGTTTTTCTTTTGGGTTAGCTTTGGGCATTGTTCTTTTGTTCTCTGAAGTTGTGAAAACAGCACAGCTCTTGACTGACTCTTTAAGTTTTCCGGTCCAGCGTGCAGTGCAGCACTGTGATATGGAGGAAATGGAGCAACAGGGGATCTGGAGGTTTGACAACTTGGCTCCACGCCTCATGCATACAGGATTCCATGACTGTCTGAACCAGCAGGCCAAGTCACTGTGGACTCTGCTGTTCTAAAACATGTTTTCCTGAAGTTTAGGACACAGATCATCACTAGAGCTGTGCCTTTAAAGGTACTGGTGTACTTTTTGGGGGGGTAATTATTTATAGTTGTGAGATCTGTACCATGTAGAGACTGGTATTGTGACAGTTTTGCACTGTAACATAATGGTACAAATATTCCTCCTTTTTAAAAAGAGTGCAAAATTGAGTAGAGGGATACTTAATTGATATTATTAATTCATTAAGGTTGCCCTCCCTTCTCTAGCCTTACCCTACAGCTCTCAGTAATGTAATTTCTGCACCTCTCACCAAGAGTCATCAATTAACCCAACGTGTAAATCTTTGGATTTTAGGGAAATCGGAGCACCAGAGAAAACCCACCTCCAGGACATTCCCGCTGTGAGACAGCAGTGCTTTTTATTCTGATCTGGCACTTTGAAATCTTGATGAAATCTTGAACTTTTTGCAAAAAGAGTTTTCACAGGACTCTGCAGTTTGTAAAAGCTGAATACATACATATTGCTTATTGCTGCTTATTGGTATTAAGAGGCTAAATATCAGCCAGGTGCTGCTAATCATATCCACTTGATTAGCTGAGCGCCAAGCAAGGTCAGACCGAGCAGGGCACTGAGAAATTATAAAAAATGCAAAGTTGTTTAAGTTGTTGCAATGACTCAGACCTCAAACTGACTGAAATCCTGTGGCGAGAACTCAAGAGAGCTGTTAAATAAATACCCACAACTTAAATTTGTTTCCATGATGTATTGGTACCTTTTTGGTCCCTACTTACTTTAAGGACCAGTAGATTGTACCTGTAGGAACAGAATCTGACTTTGTATCTTTGATAACTGACTCTTTCTTAGTTTTAGTATCTTAATAAGAATGCTAATAATAATAGTAAATACAACAACTTTAAGTTAAGGCAAATTAAAGCAGTAACACAATTTAAAACAAATTAAAATTAACTGGCAATAAAAGAGTCTCTACAAGATGTTTTAATTTAGAACTAAAATAAACAAGTGAATGGAAGTCACCGTCTCTGCAAGTCGTATGTCCTCAAGCAAGCCGTCCCAGAGCCACGAGTCCCTGAAGGTGAATCCACGGTCACCTTTAGAGTTACAGCTCAACTCTGGAACAGCCAAAAGACCCCGCCTGAGGATGCCAGCAGATTCATGAGTGAACACTTCTGCTATTTAGCTTGGGGGCATACCCAGACGTGCTTTAAAAGTGATCAGTAGAATCTTAAAATCAATTCTTTAAAAAAAAGAGCGTTCTAGGAGCCTGAGAGGAGAGACCAGGTTTGAGGTGATGTGATACAATCTGCTAAAACCAGTAAAAAGCTGAGCATGCTGCATTCCAAATTACTGTTTTTGGTTTGTTTGTTTCATGCCAAAGAGGAGGGAGTTGCTGTAGTTGAGGCACGAACAACTTGGTTTAATAGGAGATGGTTTTAATTGGAAAACATAGGACTGGATAACATTTTAATCTTTGCTTCAAAGCTCAGAGCCTGAAGGAAACGGTAATCCAAAATTTCTGGCAGTGCTAAACTACTAACTCCCAAAAAGTTTTAAAGAATCATAAGTACCATCTGTTTCTGCAGGCGTTTCCTAAAGCTGGGCACAGCGAGGTGAAACATTTGGACTTCTATGCAGGGATAGAGTGCATTTAATTTAAAATGGATAAAAGAAGTGTTTGGTGCAATGATTGTAGCCGGAAATCAAAACAATGGTTTGCACATGACCAATCCAACACAAGGAAATCCTCTCAAAATTAGGTTTCAAATAAAGCTGTCATCACAGTTGAGGTAAATAAAAGCATGAAATGCAGTATTGGGCATCGGTGATGGCACTGATTATTCTTAAGAAGAAACACCAGCTGTGGCTAAGGCGGTAAAGCTAGTCATCTATCGATCTCCACCTGCTCCTGTCCTCATGTCGAAGTATCAAGACGAACCCTGATGTGTTTGAATGTTAGATAAAAGTGCTTAGGTGTAGAGTAAAAGAAAGAAAGAACTGTGAATGTGTGTGATTGGGTGGATGGGAGGGGTAGTTGAAAGCACTTTGAATGCTCAAATTACAGAAAGTACCAGTCCATTTCACGTGCCAGCTGTAAACACCAGCCAGTCCTTATTGAAGGACACAGCCGGTCTGAGCGACCTCGATTAGTTAGCCACACTGCACTCACAATTGGCCTCACAGTTGATGCCTTTGCCCAGATTAAAAAAAAAAAAAGAAGCAAAACCAAAATTGAATGAGTGAAGAGATGGCATAGGTCTAATTAACAATAAACATTTTAAAGCTTACATAAAGGTTTCCTTTTGCCTTTCTCTCTGCGTACAGTCCCGTCCTCTTTAGCTTTTCTTTGTTTTTTAAATTCTTCTGATGGTCACCAACATTAATAAATACTTTTAGATAGGCGAAGGTGAAAAGCCTTCTACCTTACCTTTTATTTAATTTTACCCTTGAAGAACATGATTGTAGAATTGAACATTAGAAGTTCATCCTTGTGACAGAAACACAGCGCATAATTAAAAAGAAAAACAGTTGCAGAAGGCTTTTTACCTGCCTCGTCATTTTTCTGCCTTTGCCATTTCCATCTTCATTTGCTCCTTTTTATACCCTCTCTGTTTTTCTTTTTTCCTCCTTTTTACGTTACTCAGAACACACGCAGCTTAAGCTTTGATTCCACTAGAGTTTAAGTAATAACAGAGCAGGATGTTTGAATTTAAAGGCTTTTATGGTGAAAGAGTCAACCCTCCAGGTTATACTGCAAATATGAATTAAAAAAAAAAAATCTGTGCATGCCTGGAGAATAGAAGCTGCCCTGCACTAAAGCTAATGTGGCTTTAAGACATGCATATAGACTCACACACACCCTCCATCATTTTGGTTTGTGTCACCTTGGAGTTGAGAGCATGACTGGCATCCTTTGACATGTTAATGAGTGTGTCTCTCATAGGACCAGACACTCACTGATAGGACGTCTTAAAAGGTTGCTGTGAATAAAGAGGCAGTCGGACCTAATTGTAGCCTGTATTCACACACATTTGGCTTAGTGCTCTGCTGTCGCTCCTGCTATTATATCACATTGAAAACAACTGTCTCCTTGATATGTATTAGTTTTGGAAGTTGAAATTACAAACCGCCTCTTCTGAAGAAATAAAGCGAATTGAAGGGTTTCCTTGGCTTTCAGAAGGTTTTGAAGCTTTCGTGAGCTCTGCTACCAGACTTCTATAGACTTCTAAAATATGCTAAAGGCTTGTCATAGAAAGTCACAAAAAGAAAAAGATTGATTTCAGATTTGCTTTTTGCCACAGATAATGAAAGAATTGCCAAAAGTAATCATTTTCCATCCTCTTGTTATAACATGCTGCTTGACGCAGCATGTTATAACAAGAGGATGGAAAATGATTACTTGACGTCAAACCGTAGACGGTATAAACGATGAACATGGTGACGAGCAAACCAAGAGTACCACAGATAGTCCTCCTTTCTGAAACATGGTACAACAGTAGATTTAAGCTTTTCTTCAGTATGACTAAAAATGAGTGAAAAAGCCAAGAAAGTCAACAGGAAAGTGTTTACCGAGGTTTAAGTTAGAAAACTGTTTTCCCACTGACTGCTATAGGACCAAAAGTCTTGTTGCAACCACAACTATCACCCTTCAGGGTTTTAAGACATTCTGCACTGGGTTCATTTTTTTGACCCAAAGGCTGTGAGTGCAGGAAAAAAGGGTTTTAAACACTTACTTTCTGGCACTTGAGGCTTCTTACCCTGCTGCACTTAACACATTTTGCTGGCACTGATGTACATACTCAAGTAACACTTCATGGTCCAGTGAAAATCTCTGTTCTAATAGTGTAAAGACTATGTTTGACTAAAAGGTTTATTTGCACTACAGCTTTGACAACTCCCAGTTCACTCCATAGTCACAATATAAAAACATAAATTTTGCATGTGAAGTTATTTTATGTACTAATGCAGTGTTCAAGAGGATTGTACGATTTTGTAGCTAGAATTTACGAAAGTCCCTTAAACATGTCACATACAGGTAGGGATGGGTATCGTTTAGGTTTTATCCGATACCGGTGCCAAAGCGGTACTTTTGAAACGGTGCCGGTGCTTAAACGGTGCTCGAACCGGTGCTCGAACCGGTGCTTAAAGAATGGAGAACACAAACTTTGTCCAAAAACCTCTCATGTTTAGCTGTTTTTTTTTTTGTAAAAAGATAACAATGTTAGCCTTTTCTGCAGCTATAGGACATATATGGCATCACTCTTGGCTGGAAGCAGTGCTTAAACAATGAAAAAAAAACCCCACAAACTTTGTCCAAAAACCTCTCATGTTTAGCTGTTTTCCACTTTTTCTTTGGTCATTTTAGCCTTTTTGGCCAGGGTGAAGGGAGTATCTGCCATCAAACAAGAAGACAGCCGCATGTAGCTATGATGATGTTTGCTAGTTCACCTTACATGCATTAATTTAATAACATGGTTAGCCTACTCAACGTAAATTACACACGAACAACATTAAGCTACTCACACACAGAATAACGGCTGCTGCTGCATCATCATCCGTCATCATTCTGCTACACTGGCAGGGCTAGGGGCCAGGGCTCTCCTCTTCGGGTTCTTGGGGGATGTTGCTAACTCCGGGCACTCGGTGTGAGGTCCTGCAGCAAGCTTTCAAATACGGTGCATTTCTGGGCTTTTAAAAAAACGCTATGCGTCACCAGGTGTTTCATCAAGTTCGAGGTTTTACCTCCTTTGCATTTTTAATCTGTAGCTCTGCTCTAAAAGAACATACGTACCTGGGCCCGCCTACTATCCTCGGAAAGGTAAGGGCTTTCTGACGGACTTAATCTGTGTGATTGTGACTCTCCACAACAGGCAGACTGTGGGATTAGATGTAAGTTTGAAAAATTGACATGTTAAAATTGTTTGGCCTGGCTCTCATTTTTCACCTCCTTTCAAAGGCCTATTTGAATGTTATGGTTTGTCTTCAGGGCTGAAGGTTTGGCACCTAATTGTGATAGTTTAATGTAGTTTTAGGAATATGCTTATGAAGTGGTGATGTGTAATGCTATGTAAAGATGCCACAAAAGGGCTGTTGAAAGTCCCTTTGTCTGACTAAACAACCATAAACAGCATATCAGGTAACACTGAGGCTGTTAATGTGAATTTTGGTGCACCTTGGGGACTGGTTTAGGGTTTTTTTTAACAGAAGACATTGTAACTCATCACACAGGAAAAGACAACGTGAAAAATATTGATAAGCCATGCAATCAAGCTAGGATGCACATACAGTATCAAAACAGTGGAACCAGATTTACTCATGCATTGCACCAGTTGAATCTGGGTTTTGACCTTAAAAAAAAGTGATAATATTGCGTGCAGGAGGTGGCAACTCGGATATTTTATGTGACAGACCCTGTTGGATATGCATTTCTGGGAGCTCCTTGCTAAAGATGCAAAATATAGAGAGAAGAATGTAAAGTGATTTACCAACGTTTGCAACTCACAATTTAGTGCTAATTGCGCTGATATTTAACGCACTATAAAGCATGTCTTATTTTCTGCCCTTGATAATAAAATGAACAGAAGATTCAAAGCCAGAACCGTTGTGCTGTGAGGTGACGGCGTTAATTACCTGGACAAATGGACTGCTATAAATGTTAGTGTGTCACCTTGCCCAAATGTCTTTCTTGAAAATCGTTCACTTGTGGCTTTGCTTTTCTATCAAGGTTCAAAGCGTGGTGTCTTTTTTAATCTTTCCCCCCATTTTTTAAACAGCCTGCAGTGCCCTCCTTATAAAAGGCAGTGCATTAAAAATTATGGCTCTCCTAACATAATCAGTGGTTCCACTTTCTTTTTGACGGGTTCATCATCAAATAAAATCTATTATGAATGAAAGCAAGCTGTAATTTCTCTAAGCAACGAGGGCCATTAGCAGTTTGAGTCTTTATGCAGCGCGGCGCTGAAAATGAAGGCGCACTGGAAGTGATTTGTCGATCCACCAACAGCTCCTAAATTGAGTTTGTCTCACTATCCTTTTGGGGAAGAGAGGGATTTCTCCTCTGACATGGTTCAATAAGAGCAAAGAAAAGCCTTTGTAACTCTTTTCCCTCCCTCCCTCTGCTCCTGTGACTGTAGGTGGAGGACGACATTATAGGGAAAATGTCAAAGCTGATGATAAAAGACTGATGTGCCGGCTGAAAATACCTAAAATGACATTAGCCTCACTTTCATGTGCCCCTCTGATAGTAAAGTGGCCCCCTGGAATCCATCATCACATTTATCTGGGAAGGTGTTACATCTTCAATTCCTCTTCCCACAAACAAAGGCTGTATTGATCAGTTTCACAATAAATCCACTGACTGAACAGTTCTGCAGCGCTCTGTAACACTGAAGAGAAGCCAGCTGAAGCGGTTTCTAAGGAACTGCTTCTGATATATCATCTTACATTTGAAGCAGCAAGTCAGAACGATCTGGTTGATATGAATCTCTTCCTCTGTTATTAGAAAAATATCTCTCATGCTTTCGATGTTAGGAACTATAGTCTTTGAAGCTTATCTCGCTGTGTGCATAAATCTATGCAAGATATACGTGACCTCAGAGGGAACAGATGGAAAGAGAGAAAAGACATCGTCCAGGCAGGAGGCAGCAAAGTCTGATACAAGGATCCAAGGTTGAGAGACAGTGACAAAGTGCGAGAGGAGAAAGTCTTTAACTATGCATTAAAGCTGTGACAGTCGACAGAAAAATAGATTTCCCTTGTTTCCTATAGGACACAACGGGAACCTGTGCAAACAGTCTTTGAAAGCCTAATTTATCTTATCTAAAGTTACTTTTAGAAGTCACACTGCGGATGGTTTGGAGACCAGATTTTGAAATGTCTTTGTAAATGGATGCGGTCACAAATGTTGCTTTTTATGTGGTAATGATGAATGAGGGACACGGCTAGCTGCCTCGTTTTGGCATTGATTCAGTGAACAGGTGTTCATGCAGAGTACAGTGACTAACGCTGTCTCCTCAGAGGAGCCTGCAGCCACAGGTCCCTGTAGTCTGATGAGATACTTAATCAACTCATTGCGTCACATCCTCAGAGGCACAAACGCAGCCATTTGCTCTTTTGATGTTTCTTGTTCTTTACTATGCTATGCATGGTGGCCAAAATACACTGATAATGGAACAGACTGAATGCACAAATAATGCAGTTTTCTTTTATATCAAAACCAAAGGGAACAATCATTTACTATTCCTCTTCTATTTGTATTCTTTCCATCAGAATTTAGAAGCTGGCTACTAGGATTTACTCCCATTCAACCTAAGGAACATCAATGAGGCTTCAGTTAGGGCTGGGTGATATGGACCAAAAATTATATGTCATTGTTTTTAACTGATTATCATACATGGAGATGTTTTTTCACCTGCCATCAACAGGCTTTACTAACAAGGAACCATAGTTTCTGAACATGAACGTGGCGTAATGTGATAGTTGGGATGTAAATGCTAATCAAGTTCTTCCCCAGTTAATCAGCAAATCAATTTCTCTATGGAGCTAACTTTGTGCATACATGCATTATCGACCAACCAAAGGTTGATTCTGTTCATCTCGATGTAGCATCCGTAGCGCAACACTCTGTGAATAGTACTCATGGTCTTTGATCAGTGGTTGTTGATCAATGGTCATGAGAATTTACATAATCATGATGAAGGAACTGACCAGTGGGCTGGTTTCAGTCATTATGCAAATGTACTGTTTATAAGATTGGGGAAACCTGGAGTCAGCTGAGACTGAAGAAGTTACTTGGATGAGTGATGAAACGTTTTTCCCACAAAATGCTACGTCCAGATGAACAGAATCAACCAATCAATTTTTGCACATGTCGAGGAGCGTGTCAGGCTACATTTCACTGTGTGTTATACTTGTATAACTATGCATGTGACAAATGAAGAACCTTGAACCTTGAACCTCAACCTTTGAAGATTTACTTACCTGGATGATTGAGAATGCATCAAGACGTTAGTTCACTGATATCACAAAGCGTTCGTTACAGATAAACTTTACTTGGGTGGTCCACCAAGTGTAGCAACAGCCTCCCAAGTTTACTTTATGAGTTATCTAAGTATACTTTTATTTTTCATTTCTGTTTTATTGTCTCTCAGAGGGAGTACTGCAGTCCACAATCCTAGTGGAAGAATCCTTGAAAATTCAGGCCCTGCTATCCAGCTATCCCCAGTTAGGGAAACTTGTTCCAGCAACTTACTTCCAGACAAAACATAGATTTTCTAGTCTTCTTTTACATAAATGTAACTCCACTTGCAAACTAAAAGTGTGTACTGCGAATAAACATTCAGTTGTTGTCAGGTTCACATGAAGTTCTTTGAAGGCAGGAAGTTTGTTGTAGACCTCACAAAGACGCAGTCGAAAGCTACAGTCCTGTTCAGAAAGGGGCATTTCAATTATGTGGTTTTTAAATTGGCTTTCCAAAGTTTAACAGCATATCGCTCGTCCTTTTATATGCTAAATGCTCTGTACTCGTGTGGGCGTGTGTGATTATGTGCCAAAATATATTCAATTGGAAATTTTGGCTTTGATTCAAAGACACTACCGCGTTGCTCAGATTGATGAGACGTGATGGACCCTGCACAGCATCTTAAACACAGATGGTTTTGGAAAATGAAATGCCTTTTCATAAACAACATTGCTTGAGATTGAATCAGGCACCGGTGTGTGGAGAAAAGGGGAAGTCGGGAGGCATGGGGAGATGACAGAGGGTAGAGGGTGTGTGAGGAGCTAGGGAGTAAAGGAGAGAAAATATATGATCATGGGGCACACAAGGGGTTAGTTGCTCTATCAAAGTGGCCGTGGGAATGAGAGTGAAAAGATTAAGATAGGTGGTTAAAAGAAAGCAGAATCCAACTAGGTTATTCTGCAGTGAATAAGGGAGAGAGGAAGGGAGGTTTCTGAGGTTGACAAGAAAGTGAAAAGCATTTGGTGCAGTTAGAAACTGAGACAGACACATCCCTCGGGAGTTGACATGGGAACTGTGGTCTAATCAGAAGATGCAGCAGCTCTTCACAGATGAGTGGATGCACAACCCTGTCTGTTGCTTTGCTGGCAGGAAAACCTCGTAATTGAATCTGATTTTTTTCCCTCCCGTGTTCTCCAGTGGAACTTTGCAGTCGCTCACATCTCTGGTTTTGTAGCTCTGACTTTTGCTGGAATGCTTTAGTGAACATTTCTGCGAACCAGAAAATGAGTAGTGCTCTGTGTTTTTACCTCACGAAGATCTGGCCGACCTGATTTGTAGGCCTTGTTGTTCCTTTTTCTTAAACATTGTTCACGTGTGAAATTAATAGTCTGCTTTGCCTTCCTTGATGCCTATACGTCTTGACTCTTTTGTTAAAGTTGCATCAGTGTCATACCAGCTAGTACGTAGTAGCTACACAGGTGATACTTACCTTAACTATCAGTGGGGTGGGGAAAAACATCGATATTGCATAGTATTGACATATTTTAAGTATCAATACAAGGACACCAAATATCAAGATTTATTAGATAAATGAAAATACTATGAACAAGAGTGCTAATCTCATGCCCCTCCAGCCTGAGATAACATCGGCCAAGCAAACTTACATTAAATTGGCTCAAAAAGCATCCGACACTGGACACACTTGAGGGCTGCCTGGTAATTGTAATGAATTTGTTTACATTCCTCAACCAATTGCAACTTCTGATCACTAAATGGTTACCCAGAGCTAAAGGGTGTTGCACAACCACTTGACTTTAGTCACTCTCAGAGGAATTGTTAAAGTTTTGGATATAGCTGCTGATAGATTGCCAATGTGTGCCATCGGTTTGACCGGGTCTTTGTCAGTGCACACGACTCAATGGCTGTCAGCTGGTTGTATTCTAGCGATGTTTCTGTCTTTTATACCAAGATATGGAAAAAGTCGTCCTGATATGAATTAGAATCAATACTATTTATATTGGCATTGATAAAATTCTTTCAGAAACAAACAAAACAAACCGCTTATCCACATCAGTGTTGTGCAGGGGCTCTAACCTATCCCATCTTCTTTGGGGTTTTGCTTATGTGCGATATATTCAGAGAACTTGGTGGAAACATAGAGTATAAAATAATAAGATGGTGGACAAGAACAAGAACTAGAATGTGGTGTGTATTAGGTTGTAGTGCAGTAGGGGGTAAAACTGAGCTAAAGAAGGTACTGCTTCTCACTGCGGGAGTGCTCCAGTTTCTTCCTGTGGAGACGAATAGAGAGAGTATGGCACCTTTTACATTGTAACTGCAGACGCTCCACTCATCCTCTAACAGCTCTGATTGTTGGTTTTCTCTTTTCTTCATCTGCTAGTCCTTTGGGCTTTCCCTCAGGGAAAGTCTTAGAGGTCTTTTCTTCCTCTGTTTCTGCAATTTCAAACCCTTGTTGATCAGTGGTTCTTAGTTAAGGGTGTAATAGTATGCAAAAGGAAAGGTTCAGTATGATCTTCACTTTTTAAACTTTTGCATATAGCAGAGACGAAGGTAGTTACTCAATTCAAAAGTGACCATAATATGTTATATACTGAAATGCTGCCAGTGCCAAAATTAAAAGCACACAGTCAACCTGATCTGTGTGTTCTCAAAGGGTGTAGCGCGTCTTCCTCCCATCACCTACAACTGCTCACGCCTGTTCCTTCCTGATCGTGGTTCTACTGGATGTTTCTCAGAGATTTTTCTTAACACTGTCATCAAGTCCTTGCTCATAGGGGTTTTCACTCTATTATTGTAGGGCTTTTACCTTACAGTGAAAAAGTGCCTTGAGGGGACTGTTGTCATTTTGTACTATATAAAATTGAATTGAATCTTTTTGATAGGCTATTCACTGAAAACCAGCAGTGTTTCAGCAATTTTAGCTTTAAAATTGCACAAAATGTTGTGCTCCCTATGTTTTGGTCAGAATTGAGGACACTGTCAGCTTTTTCAAATAAACTTTATTGAATTGCACAGCCCTTTTCTCAGATGTGTCTACCGTCTGTCCAATGCCCAATGACTAATATCCAGTCTTGACTGCCACTGCAATCTGCCCCTGTTATTTATTTCCCCTAGCTCCCACTCAACATGTCAGCATGCCTCAACAATAACAGAAAAGGTTTCTTTCTTTAGTACTTTCATGGCTGACTGTTGTGTGAGCTTTTTGATTTGTCAGCCTTATGTCAAAGGTGTTGTTCTGTAATCAGAACTGCTCAGGAACCTCCCGTTCTCATAAAACTTTGTTTTTGTATTTAGTTGCGAATTCACTTAATGAAGGAGATTCATTTTTAGTTGCTAGAAAGAACAGAAATAATAGCAACTGCTTAGATAGGTTAATACAGATATTGTCTTGACTGTGTGCAGACTATTCTTAACTGGCGTTAAATCAGACCTAATTTAAGTGGACAGGTCTGCATTTAACCTGTGGCTGGCAGTAAGCACATTTCTACAGGAGAAAGATCACCAGTTTGAGACTGGGAGGAGAAACAAACCCAGCCACAGGGGAGGGGTCATAAGCTAGTCAGGCCCCAAAACCCAGATAAATGGCACAGTTGGATCAGGAAGAGCATCCAACATAAAATCAGTGACAAATCAGACATGCTAATCTGTTCATACGGTAACTTATTTCCCTGTGAGAATAGTGTGGCAATAGTTGGCAATCAGATTGACTGTACCATGTTGGCTATCTGTTGTGGATCCAGTGTTCTGGGGGACACGAACTCTAAAACCAATCTTGTACAATTGGCTGTATAACTGATTAAGCACGAAATTGTAAGTGCTCATAGAACAGATGTATAGAGATAAATATTGATTTTAGTAAATGCTGTGCAAAGGTCAAAATATGCTTTTGACTTCACTAAGCACCTAATGACAACACCACAGTTTGCATATTTAAGAAACCTTGGCTTTCAGTTTGTGTAATTAGGAGCTTAATGATCTGAGCTGTTAATTAAACTTAATAAGTCACTCTATTATTGCTTTCTCCTCACTCTGCTCTTCTTAGGTCTTTGTCTCCTTTTGTCCTCCCTCTTTGTTTTTCCTCTCTCTGGTTCATTCTTTACAGCCCTCTGTAGCCCTTTTTCCTTTCTCTAGAGTAGCCATGTCATTGAGATGGATGTGTACTCGTGATTGGCCAGGGAGAAACCTCGGAGCTTGAATGGCATTGGCTTAGAACAATTTGTGTGTGTGTGTGTGTGTGTGTGTGTGTGTGTGTGTGTGTGTGTGTGTGTGTGTGTGTGTGTGTGTGTGTGTGTGTGTGTGTGCGTGCTCACATGCAGATGGAGGCCTGCCTGGTTAACCAGTGCTGGTCAGCATCTGTGTTATTCTGTGTTGTTTAATAGAAGATGGACAAGCAGTGTAGTGATCTCAGTCTGAATAACTGGCCTCTTTTCTAGCCTGCTAAGATCATTGAACACTCTTGGTAACTGCTCTTACTTGACCTCAGTTGTGAACTGTGTGTTGGTCTATTGCCATGCATCTGATTGGTTATTTTAATCTTTTGTTTCAGTTCATAATAAGTAACACATTTGAAATAGTTGCTAGCAGAACTGGCATCGATATTAGACTTTATGAGTATGTTTAAAATGAAAAAGACAGAATAGTTGTGCCTCAATAAGCTGTTAATCATCATTAGCAGTGAAGGAGCCATGCGTGTAAGAGTCACAAACAGGATCAGAAAGATCATTGTGTCTTGAAAATGAATCCGAGCACGTTTGGATGGAAATGTGTGTTTCTTGCTTATACTAGCAAACTAGCTTGTTTAGCATGGTGGAGTTCCTAATTCAGTGTTTTTGGAATAGTGTCCTAGGCTTGTAAATTCTGTCATACTGTACAGACACTTGATAAATTAAGTGAGAAGCCACATCATTAAAGCTCTTGCCTAATATTGTTAAGGTTCCCTTCATTCTGTCATAGCTGCTTTAGTGTCTTTGAACTTATCCACCGTCATTAAGGGGTGCCATTTCCCAACAAAGGTGGACAGGATCTGCCAAAGTAGCATTTGCACTGTGTTTGTGTGCTGCCTGAACTTCTCAGTCTCATGCTTTGCTTGACTTTCTGGTTATATTTGGACACTGCAAGACACTGATTAGAATAATGAAAATCTTGTAGTTCGGACCAAAAATTGGGTCAAAATGTCTGTTTACCAGACTAAGCCTGTGCATTAAACAAAAAGTCTCTAATCCTTTGAGTTTAGTATAATGCTGGGGTACCTTTACAAGCATATGCATTGAATGAGGATTGATGGGCTTGTCTAAGAGTTGGCTAAACCTTATGCATCTGCGTGTTTACAGCAGGAGCTCCAGTTCAAACTCCTGTGCACAGAGGGTTAACTCTTCCTACAGTGCTATAGTGTTTGAATGTTTGTCATCAGTAGATGCTAAGGTGTTCTGGATTTTGCACATCATTCTTACACCTAACAAAAGCAGCGACGAAGACGTGGATGAGCTGTTTAACCCAGTTTCACTGACTCTAACATAACTACTGACATGGAAAGGACAAGATGTCTTACATTATATGACGAGTAATTTTACATGTAATTGTGTCATTAGCTTGCTTTTCTGTTGATCATTATTATTCCCTGCCTTAAATTTCACAGTGAAAAAAGCATCTGCAGGCAGCAGACATGCATGTTTGTGTCTTTGATGCCAAAATGATGGATTATACTGGGAACAGAAGGAACCTTTAGGAATTAACAACCTGCTTATCTGCAAATGGTGCCTGGAAATGTTGGACTTGTTTGCATGATAGATGAGCCTGTTCATGGACCCAAATATTCATTTCATTTCAGTAGGTTTAGATGTGAACTAATATATGTCACTACTCAGTATGACAAGGTTGTTTATGTTGAAAAAAAGAAATTCTGGTGTTTATTACCATTTGTAATAACAATGGTGGTTCTTGCTTTCACTTAATAGCTTTAACGCTGGTAACTTGGTCTTCCTCACTCAATACAGTCAACATTACAATGGATTGTCTATCTCGTGAGACATATGGACTCAACAAAGAGTTCTCACGTGACCAAAAGATGATACCTAAGTTGATGATGTGAGAGGAAAAAGAAACATTGCATGATGGGAGCATCTTCAAAATCCTAATACAACAGAAAGTTTCTGATGTTGTTAACCCAGCTTACTTAGGATTTTTTAAAAATCCTAACATTTAAACAGGAAGTACAGCGACAGATTCTTATCTCAGGATGTCAAATGCCGCTGTCCTGTCAGATACTTCTGTGTCCTTTGCTTTGCCTGTAATAATAACAGTAATGCTGGATGCCACCACCTAACTAAAGCACTAGAAAGTCCACAGGAGACTTGAAGGGTAGCGGATTAACTCACGAAGCTTAGAACTACAAAGAAAGAACTACATTCATGGCACATTTGGGAAGTATGTGCTTTGCGCTTTGTTTGACTTTGCTTTTCACTTGTTGATGAGGTTTAGTAAAAACTGAGATCTGAATAAAACTACAGGATGCTGACATCTAAAAAAAATTCAATTTTATCGATTTAACACTGAATAACAGAAGGCTAAACTGTTAGCTTGGTGTACTATTAAATCAAGAAGCTCATGGTTTTCTAATAGGTTTTTCTTCATGCTTTCTAATGCAAACAGTCATTTTGGCTGCAATCTAAGTGACAACATTGATATCATTTTAGGTGTGAATTCAGGAGGGTTATCCAGCAGACACATTTCAGACAATCCTCAACAACCTGAGCGGCACTACAAACCGTTATCTGTGCTCATTCTAACCTTGTCCTGTATAGCTGTGCTGTTGGGACTGTAAAATGAATGCTTGTGCAATTTCTCAAATACAGCAGTTTCTGTGCTGCAAGTTTTTTAATTGCTTGCATTCATTTTCTCATATTTTACAGATAGATGCAGCAGCGATGTGATTTATAGTATCGCTACTGCCTCTTGAAATGGAAGCTGTAAGCACTAGGGAGTGTGTGTGGTAGGTAATGTGGATTTAGCGACAGGGCCATAACAGACAGGAATAGACAGGCTTATTAGCGAGAAGTGTTCCTGTCATAGTTTACTGCATGCACTTGGCCAGTCAAACCCTGCATGAAAAATCTGTTAAATTGCTGCTGTAATCATCTCTGTGGAGGTCAATCGTGCCATCGATCAGCCGCTCCAACGTTTAAATCTCGCACAGTCAACATTACAATGGATGACAACATGACCATAAAACCACCAATAACACTGACACGTAAACATTTATAGACTTTGGAACTTAACCATACTGAATAGTTGAAGTGTTTTCCCAGATTATATGTAGGGAATATTGTGGAGGTTTTCGAATTTTTTTGAATGTATCAACAGATTGTTGAATGTAGAGCTTTGCGTCTAAGTATTCTTTATATTTAGGGTTGTTAACCAAATGCATTAACCTCATTGTGAAAAAAGCTTAAAAGGGCAGCGAAAAAAAGGCACAGTTTGACATCGTCCCTAGTACAGAGTCTGTGTCATTTTACCCGTGTGAAACTACCCCAATTAATAAGATCACTGAATTCACAGCAAGCATCAAATGTGCTTCCTCCGGTTCTCTAGCTCAGCAGTCCCCAACATTTTTTGCTCCACGGACCGGTTTATGTCTGACAATATTTTCACAGACCGGCCTTTAAGGTGTCGCGGATAGATGCAACAAAATAAAACGAGTACCGGTACCAAAATAACACATGAGAAAAGACCCTAGGAAACCGAGTTAACAGTAAAAACGTTTAAAAAAAATAATGATAAAAACCCGAGCCTCAACCGAGCCTCAACTGTTGCAACAGGTACCAACAGACTCACGAACCGGTGGTTGGGGACCGCTGCTCCAGCTCAAACAGTATTTCCTGAAATGGGAAGACAACTGATGTGGACAAGCATCTCTTCAATTGTGCTCGATACCAGAAAAGCCAAGTTTGTACAATGCAGAAGCCCGAGTCCTCTGACATTTTTTGCATTTCATTCTTGAAAATAGCTCAAGCCTGTATTGCGCTTGGCTTTATACAAGCGCAAGATCTCTTTTTATGACCTCCTTAGTTAAAGTAGGACTGTTATTCCAATTGCTTGGAAGACTCTACTCTTGGACCTCCTCACCTCTCCATATGCATACAGTGATAACTTAATCCTTTAATGCCAGGTGTTTTATATTTGATGAAAGTCATATATCCAAGTTGATATTTAAGTTCTTAAAATGGTTTAATAAACACTCCAGTTTCAAAAGGTTTGAAATTTTTTTGTCAAAAATGTCATGCCTGTTGGTTCAAACTTTACAGGGTTAGAGAGCCTCTCGCAGAACAGACCACATATTAGTGACAAAAGACATGACACTGAAGTCAGAAATGGCATCTAAGAAGTAGTTGGGGTGTAGGTGGGTTGCAAAGCAGCTTGCATTGTCTGCAATAACTATATACAGTCTGAAGCATCTTAAACATCATACATCTATATTGCTAATAGGATCAGTAAAATGGAATTAGCTTAATTTTGTATTGTCAAGGGATTATTCATATTGGACTACGGCAATTAAAACTGGTTTCTTGTAAAGTCAGTGCGAGCTTGGTTGTTTGTGTCTCTGTGTCAACAAAAAGCATTTCCTTAAATTCAAACCCAAGGACAAGCGAGTGTAACTAATGCACTAGATGTCTAAAAGTGAATTTAAAATTGATACAGCAACATCAGCAGACATCTGGAGAGATTCAGAACCCTTACAGTAACCCTCTGAACAGTTGGGTCCTCCTCTGCAGTATATAGACTGTAACTGCTTACAAAAGTCAAGCACTGTGGAAAACATTATCATTTCTGCTCTATTGTTTTTTCTCCTTGCTTAATATGTCCTCATTTTAATGAGCCTTGTACACTTAATTGTAGAAAATTGCCTCTCAAAACATTAGCAATTAGGCGACGCTGGAACCTAAAAGTGTATTTGGTGTCTTTTCTGTAATAAATTACTTAAAACTTATGAGATTGTTGCACAGTAATTTTCTGTTGACTCACTAATTGACAATCAACAACTCACTAGTTTGAGCACATTTACGCATAATTGGTTGCGAACTGCAGAGAGATGGGAAATCTGATCTCTTGGCAAACAGATCTGGCACTTTTTGTGCACTGACAGCCAGTAAGTATTGGGTTTCTTCAAAGCTTTCTTAAAGCTTCTTGCTTTTTCAGACCGATGCGGACAGGGCGCTCTTTCTGCATTCTATCAGCTCCTTCATTATACAGACGTAAAAAATTCATAACACAGGAAGTCACCTTGTCAGCATGTGGCCAGAGATTTTAAATGTCATCATTTTTATTTCACTTTGTGATCTCAAACGAGCCAAAGTTGTGACAAAGCATTGACAAAAACCTCTGTAACATAAATATATATGTACACTACTGTTCAAAAGTTTTAGAACACCCCAATTTTTCCCTTTTTTCATTGGGAATTACGCAGTTTAATGTCTCATTGCATAATACAAATAAGCAGTTGGAGCTAAAAAAGAAATCATAGACCAAATTTATAGACCAAAGTGTCTTCTAAACTTTTGACTCATCAAAGTAGCCACCTTTGGCAGATATAACAGCTGAACACACCTATGGCATTCTTTCTACAATAGAAATCAAAATTCTTCATAAAGTTCTTCCCATATCTGTTGCAGAAGTTCCCATAAATGTGGCACTTGTAGGTCGCTTTGCTTTCACTCTTCTGTCTAGTTCATCCCAGACCAGCTCGATGGGGTTTAAGGCTTAATGCCCAGAAGACAGTGGAGATTATTGTGGACTTCAGGAAGCACACAGCTCCACTCCCCCCCATCATCCTGACTGACACCCCCATCACCTCTGTGGACTCGTTCCGCTTCCTGGGT
Organism: Pundamilia nyererei; assembly: GCF_000239375.1. Lineage (NCBI taxonomy): Eukaryota > Metazoa > Chordata > Actinopteri > Cichliformes > Cichlidae > Pundamilia > Pundamilia nyererei. The sequence continues at coordinate 846,895 of NW_005187554.1, forward strand.
ACCACCATCACCCAGGACCTGAAGTGGGAGCCCACCATCACCTCCGTCATTAAAAAAGCCCAGCAGAGGATGTACTTCCTGAGGCAGCTGAAGAAATTCAACCTGCCAACACGGACGATGATGCAGTTCTACACTGCAATCATCGAGTCCATCCTCACCTCCTCCATCACTGTGTGGTACGCTGGAGCCACTATCAGGGACAAACAGAGACTGCAGCGTGTTGTGCGCTCTGCTGAGAAGGTGATTGGCTGCAGACTCCCATCTCTGCAGGACCTGTACACCTCCAGGACACTGCGGCGTGCAGCTCGGATCTCAGCTGACCCTTCTCACCCTGGACACAGTCTGTTTGACCTGCTCCCCTCAGGCAGGAGGCTCCGGTCCATTCGCACCAGAACCTCTCGCCATAAGAACAGTTTCTTCCCCTCTGCTGTCGGACACATGAACAATAACCATATGACTGTTCCCACCACTAACACATGACCCTACGCTGTGTTCACTGCATCATTCCATGTTTGGCACTGATCACCACCTGCACTCATGTATATATCTATCTACTTAGCACTTTTAATTCTTATTCTTATTTTTTATATTTTTATGACAGTATGTTTGCACTGAAGCACCGCAGCAATTTCCTAATGTTGTAAACCTGCTCAACATTTGGCAATAAACCCTTTCTGATTTTTGATTTCTGAGACTGTGCTGGTCACTCTGTGTTTTGAAGCTTACCATCTTGTTCTTTTTTCCTGAGGTAGTTCTGGCATAGTTTGGACTTATGTTTTGGGTCATTATTTTGCTGTAGGATGAACCCCTGACCAACTAGGTGCATACCGGAGGGTAGTGTGTGGCGCTGAAGAATGCTGTGGTAGCCATTTTGGTTCAGGGTGAGTCTCACTCTGTACAAGTCACCGATTCTGGATCCAGCATAACAGCCCCAGACCATCACACTTCCTCCTCTATGTTGGACAGTTGATGCCACACACTGTGGAACCATCCATTCACCTACTTGACAGCATATAAAGATCCTGCGTGATTTACTGAATTTGGATAAATCACTCCATAATACCAGTGGCAGTGGTTCATGGACCAGCCAAGCCTCTTTGTCTTATTCTGATGCCTGGCTTTCTTGCTGCAACTATTCCTGTCAAACGTGCAGCTCGAAGTTTTCTCTTCAGAGTTGAAGCTGAGACTTGCTTACTACGACCAATATTAAGCTGTGCTTGAAGCTGTTGTCCTGTGAGCTGCCTATCATGCAAGCGACTCTCAGAAACTTGTCCACTGTTTTATTTATGGCTCAGACCTCTCCCTGTCAAAATTTCCCCAGTTTCTGAATGCCTTTCAATGGTGAAGGAAACTGTACTCACTGACACCCTGACTTTCTTTACAATTTCTCTGTAGGAAAGACCTAAACTTTTAAGTGTTATGATGGTCTTTCTCTCTTCCATTGTTAATTGCCTTATTCTCGCCATTTTTGTAGCAACACACTACTTTCTGCAGTACAGTACTGTTAAACTGATGCTCACGAGGGTATGGTACCATAATGTGTTCCAACACTGGTTTTATGCAGACAGATGGGGTTGTAAGTAATCCAGAAAAGTTGGAACACCTGGAGGAATTATTAGCAGCAGCTTTCAAGGCTTGATCAACCTCCTTTAAATTGTGAAACCATTTTGTGTTCCCTGGAGAAAGGCCTTTTTATATAATTCTGAAATGTACATAATTTTTTTTTAGGTAACCTTACCTTTTTTTAACCTCTGACAGTTCACCAATTAACTTTGTACCATTTCAAGCTATCCATTGGACTTGAATGACTTGAATTGCAATACATAACTGTGCATGTAGTAACCATTTAACATTATATCATTATTTTTCTTATACTGGGCCTTGGTGCAACACATAAAAGCAAACAAATAATAATAATAAAAAACCCCAAACCTCATGCTCTTCTGATTGGCTGTCCCTCATAGATAGCATCTGGGTGGACCATCTGCTTGGAGCCAGAGCTGTCCCCGAGATGACTGAATTTACGATATAGATATAAAAAGTGTTTCGAGCAGTCTGAAGCCAGACTGAGAGAGTATTTGGTCAGGGATTACTTGCACATACACTGACGTCACTTGAATATTTCCAAAAATGCAGCTCCTGTGGGGTGTTCCCAGTCTGCAGTGGTCAGCATCTATCAAAAGTTGTCCAAGGAAGGAGCAGTGGTGAACCAGCTACTGTCTCAGGGGTAACCAAGGCTCATTGATTCAGAACTCATCAATGAGTTGTGCTTTATTTAGACCAGAGTGCTCGCTTTGCTGTTTTTATATGCACCCCAATGTTCTGATGTCTTTCTTTGATTCACTGAGTGGGTCTTCCATAAGCGTCTCACAGCATGGTAGTATTGTACCTAATCTAACCTCAGTCGTTTCTCTGATGATGGCTGATGGCTAGAAGTAGACATAGAGGTGTGTCTCCTGTCACCTTTCAGGTGGTGCTGTATAACTCAGGGATTCAGGCATCACTCGGCTGCATGTCAGTTTGCAAGATCCCTATATTAACACAAAAGTCACTTGATCCAGGATTTTTTTTAGCCCTGCTCTGTATTTGATAGGCAAACAGTGTGGCTCCATACACTATTGACTGTGGGTGCCTCCTGCAGGGTTGTTTTTTGACACCGCTCACAGCTCCATTAAAGGCAGCAGAGACCATGGAAGCTGTCTCAGCTTGATTTATGGGGTATAAATTGACTTTAGCATAGCAGGAGTCTGCCCATCATCTTATATTCACTCAGCTGGGATTGCCCTTTTTCTGCAACAAATCTTGGCCATTGTCAGGTGTCTGTGCTCAAATAATTTCATGTTCATTCAAGCTTTCTTTATCTAATGCTTTCTGGTACTTCTAACATAGAAACCAGAATGTTTTTAAATTAACCACAGAAGTTTGTTATTGTAGGGCTGATCAAGTTTGCAAAAGCTGGCATGATGCTTATTCAAATTTTTCAAGTGTGTTTATGAAGACACAGTGAAGCTGGTTTTATTCATAGTTTGACTGCGTGCTTGGTTTGTGGCAAGTGCAATATGAGTGGATGCAAATATGCTCTGGGTGTTATGAACAAAGAACGAGCTGCTTTAGCAGAAGTCTGCATGACATGGCAAAAAATGTGTAGTACCATCATTTTGTATTGGGACGATTATATGGCTTATGATAGATGAACATATATTGTTGGGGCACACACATCTCGACTTGGAGATGACATGCATCACCACGGTGCTCATACCTACCTACACAGAGCCTACACAACTTTTAGATCAAACCATTAGAAATGATGTTGGCTTGATTTTTTTCAACAGTGTGCTCTGTCTATCTGAAAATATATTTTTCACAAAATTGAATAGGCAGCACGGTGGCACGGTGGTTAGCACTG
>NW_005187554.1:851089-865711 GCF_000239375.1 Pundamilia nyererei
CACACACACACACACACACACACACACACACACACACACATCCCACGTCTACCTTTAATTTTCCAAAGAATTAATATCGCTTTGCCTGTCTTCTCTCTGCAGTATGAGTTCAAGGTCAAAAACATCAAGAAGAAAAAAGTCCACATCGTGGTGTCTGTAGATGGCGTGAAAATCACCTTGAGGAAAAAGAAGAAAGTGAGTGAACTTTTTTTATAAATTGCAAATTAAAAGCATCTTTTGTACTACTTTGTACTGTTTTGTACTGAATTGTTGTCACCCGCATCGTAGACCTTTGAACGGATCAGTAAAACATCATATAAAATGTCTTGGTGTAAAAACATTGACGTTTGTTTTTGGTTCATACGTGTGCTTTATGGTTGCGCGTTGACCACCTCTGTCATCGGCCACGTCGACCCCTTTTTTTTTTTCTTTTTTTTTTCTCTTGTTTCTTTTTTTTTTCTTTTCTTTCTTTTTTTTCTTTTTTTCTCTTTCTTCCTTTTTCTTCTTTTCTTTCTCCTTTTTCTCTTTTTCTTCTTCTTTTCTTTCTCTTTTTTTCTTTTTCTTCTTTTCTTTTTTTCTTTCCCTTTCCTTTTCTTTTTTCTCTTCAATGCCCAATTCATCACGCATATAGCACTATCACTCGATCCTTGATAGTGCTGCAGATGACAGCCAGCTCTATTAGCCCACAACATTCACCGATGCTTACAGAGTGGTTAAAGGTGGGTGTTGACTCTAGCAGTTTAGGGCTACTTTTTTTCCAAGTGAGATGCCACTTGGGCAAAGGAAATGTACTGATGGAAATGGAAAGCTGTGTGGATAATCTGCTAACAGTGCCTCACTTTAGTGCAGCCTTTGTCTTGCAATGAGTTTACCGAGGGCAGCACAAAACGTGCAGCGCTGCAGCAAGAGCAAGTATTCTCCTAACTTCACAGACATACATGTTTCTTGTAATTTGAACACAAGAAAATGCTCCGAAATTAAACTAAGCATGAAAAAGGAAAATATCAAGAAATTATATTTCTAACCGCTGACAGCTGTGGTGTTAAAGAAAATGTGTTGTGTTTGGGGATTTTTTAAGCTACTTTTCCTGCATTTCATATAATACTGCAGGTATTTACTGTACTAAAGGCATAAAAAATACAATTTTCTTTTCACCCCGTATATATTTTCACTTTGCTTTCTCTGTCACCCTGTAAATTCCCAGCAATTGTGTTTTAACACATAATGAGGCTTTTTGTTGGCACAAAATCAGTATGTCTGGCCCCTAATGTGTATCTGTCAACAGTCTCGGCACACTGAATCATGGCTCTGTCTTTGTGGCTGTTGAGATATCATCTGTAGTTATAAGAAACATGTGACAGAACTCTAACAATGTTGGGTTAGTCACTTTCTAAAAAGCTGTTTAATTTCCTGTGTCTTTGTTTGTAGCAGAAGGTAACGACCAGTCCTCTTAGAGAGCATGTGTGACAACGGAAGCACTACTAAAGAGAATAAAGTGCTTGATGGGGATCAGAACCATTAGCAGAGTAGAAATCATGAATTAAAAGATGAGGAAAGAGCAAGAAGAAAGCTTGAAGAAGTTGAACGGACACTGGAGAGGAATCTGTGTTTCCAAGTGAGCTGAGGATGACGGGACAGGCTCTGTGGTCGACTCAGCGAATGGAGGGAATAAAGACGATGATGATCGATGAGCTTAATCCAGTCTTGCCCGCTTTAAATGGTGTAGATTATAGGGCCGTCACCAGATATCTGATTTCAGAAATATGGTACTTGGTGCCAGGACCAGGAGAATTCCAAGATGCTTGATGCTCGGTTCAATACAAAAAGAAAAAGATTATCCTCTGTACTTAAAGATAAACTCTATTATTTCAGGACAACACAAGAAGGATGATACTTTGTACTGAAAAACACAATAGCAACGTTTTCATATTGCCTTTTGCAAATCAGTTTCACCCCTTGGTCATCTGACTTGAATGGAAAGTACTACTATACCCACTTCTGGAGGGATGATATCCTGCCCCCATCAGCTCTGGAAGAATATAGGTTGCTAGCTACAGTACCTGCTGTCATTTCAAGGGAAAATGACTGTCATGTTTACAAAGTTTTTGTAGCATCTGAAGTACATTTTACCTTTTTAGGGTTTGTGTATTGAAAAAGCATTAAAAAGCATGCTTACCTCCTTAAACTCCTAAGACCCGAAATCTTCCACGGCATGCATTTTTAATTTCTCTTTGATATTTGGGCATATTGGGGCCCGATGACTGTAAAAACAAAGAATTAACAGATTTTTTTTTACCTCATTTTTGTTTTTAAGAAAAATAAGAGCCACATATGAGGATATTCATTTAAAATGTTGATAGAACAGTAGCAGTATAATGTCCTCGTAAGTGGATATCAGGCCCTTGTAGAGCAAAATTCAGTATTTTGGTCTAAATAACCCAAAATGTGATGTCCACATATGTGGACGCCAGGTCCTAGGAGGTTAAATAAAAACTGTGGGCTTCTGTAGATAATTTGCCATTTACTAACAACTCAGTTTACCGGTCGATCAACGTCCATACCTGCACCTATGGTCACGAGCTCTGGGTAGTGGCCAAAAGAACAGGTTTATGGATACAAATGGTGCAAATGAGCTTTCTCCAGGGGGTGGCTGGTCTCTCCCTTAGAGATGGGGTGAGGAGTTTGGCAATCTGGGAGGGGCTCAGAAAAGAGCTGCTGCTCCTCCACATCAAAAGGAGCCAGTTCGGGCATCTGACAAGGATTTCTCCTGGGTGGCTCCTGGGTGAGGTGTGACACCGGGACAGACCCAGGACACACAGGAGAAATTATATCTCTCACCTGGCCCGGACAAGCTTTAGGTGTTGGCCGAGGAAAGACAGGTCTGGGTTTAGGCTGCTGTCCCCATGTCCACCTGACCTGGCCACGGTTAAGTGGAACAAAATAGATGGATGGAGAACAATTATAAATTGATTATATTTGCTCATAACTCATAATAAGGCTATTTTGCGTTAGCATCTTGACAAAACCTAAAACCTCACTGGAGATGACATGCATCACCAGTGCTTATGGATTTTCTCTGTTAAGCTGGAAATCCTGCTTTAGGCTCTGTGGTCACATAAAAAGGGGTGTTTCTCCAGTCAAGTGACTCTTTTTCTGCACAAAATGATCCCTATGAGAGGCACCTCCTCCAATCAGAGATGATGATCATCCTATAGTCATTAAAATATATACAGAACATAAATATAAGAACATAAAAATATAGCAGTGCTGTTACAAATAAGACAAGATATTAAAGCTGTAAAAGACAACAACTGTAAACTTGGTATTTAGTGCACAGAATAAAAAAAAATCCATGTAAAATACTTCAAGTTAAATATTTTATGACTTATGATATTTAGAACTCAGTGCTAGTGTTTATGTGATTGGGTCTCATTAGAAACTAAACATTAAAGCCCCATAGGTTATGAAGGAGATGTGAAAGCTGCTTGAGTTTGATGCTTGAGCAAAGTAAATTAATTCTATGGTTTGAATAGAGATCCTGTGTTCCAATATTACATACTGAGGATTCCAGTGAGCGTGTGATGCATAGAGCTGGTATGGTATGGTAAGGGTTAGGTATGGTAAGGTAAGGTATGGGCAAACTGAGTTGACTTTGAACACAACCTGGTCCTGACCAGGTTGAGTATCAGTCACCATGGTGATTTAGCTACCGGTAGGTAAAAAGAGTCACTTTTGTGACACAGAAAAATTTGGCTTTAAGGTCAGCATAGCTTGCTAACTCATTAATTTCGCTTTGTAATACATTCCCCCATACAGCTTAAGGTTAGGGCTGTGTCTGCTTTGGCTGATCAGTGTGCCAACAGGGAGCTTCAGCCCATCTGACTCCTATGCCTCGTGTCCTGGACCTCTCAGATGTGCTTGTGTTATTGGTGCCCTCTGGAGCATTTTGATAGAATTATCTGACGGCTAAAAAGCCAGTCCAAGTTTCTTCCTCTATGTTTCACTTCTCTTTCATATACAGTTTATTTTAAACACTCTGTGCAAGCCTGAAAAGCAATCGAAGTCTTGTATTTAAAGGGACAGTCTGTGTCTTTGTAAGGAGATGAGGCAGCTCCAAAATCTGATTGCCTGTTGGCAACTTGCTGGCTGTGAAAATGGCAAGATTTCCTCAGCTGATGGTCCATCATCTGCACAGACCACACATTTCCTTAGTTCCTTCGTATTGGGAAGAATGAGCAAATGATGCAGGGATGAATGTTCCATATAAAACCAACTTGCAAGATGGTTTCCTCCAAATTCTGATGAAAACTGTCAAATTCCTTTAAGCTTTTTGGACCATCATTTTTGGCACACTGATTTTGCTGCTGTAGTCTGAAAAAACTTTATAATTAAGCTTCACCTGAAAGACTGTACCTACTTTATGTAGGACTCACTCAGCTTATATCAGGTGAAACTCTGTTGACTTACAAAGGCCATATTTGTATGTATGTCAGATTTACATTAATGTCTGAATGGCCCTGAAAGGAGTTGGCCTTTAATCGGACTAGTTTAAAAGTCTAGCTTTGTTAGTACATGGCCACCTGAAAACATCTGCATATTTGCTCTATAGCTTTGTTGTGGACAGCAGTGTGAGTGGATGATGCATACTGTAAGTATTCATAGGGTTAAGGCTAATGTCCTTCATGCTTTGTGCTTCAGCAAATTCAGTTCAATAAAAAATATCAAAGTGGAAAATCTCAGCCGTAACTGAAGCTTTACATCAGTATTTGAAGAACTGTTTAGGAAATACTGTATATTCTCTATAATATAGATTCTCATTTCCGGTGACCAGATGCACATGAAGTCAACAGATTTATATTTTTTGGAAGTACTGAGTCCGCAGACATCACCAGATACTTTTAAGCAGCGTAGAATCGTTCTGTCAGGAGTACTGAACAGGCACATTGGCTTTGGGACATTTATTTTTTTCAGCTTGCCTACTGCATATGTACTTCTTTTGAGGTACTTTGAGTACTTAATTAAACCATAAAACTGCGCTTAGATTTGAGCCTGACAATTTACTACAAATTGTGCTGAAAATGACAGGACAAAAAAAGCACATCCCTGATGTGAATGTGATAGTTGCCACTAGGAGGAATAATTTATTTGGAAGCCAAAGGGAGATGTTATTAAAAGTGTGAAATCAGTGCGTGTAGACTGCTCAAAGTGGTGCCCAAAGTTTGACTTGTCCTGTAGATTTTTGCTGAGGCCAAATCTTGCATGTTTAGAGCAGAGCCCTGCATGTTTCTGGACCTTAAAGCTGGCATTTTACGTTAACAGAACAGAAAGTGTCACATCGACAGGAGAGAAAGAATAACACAAAATACAAGCGATTGATGTATTAATGGCTACAAAGTTGTTTTTGACATTTAACAGAAATGTTAAGTGTTTTAGGTTTTAGGTCACAATTGTAAGCAGAGAATCTGCACATAAACAATAAGGTAGAGATCAAAGTCTCTGCGTAATGTGTACTGAATGTAATGAATATTGAGGTTTTTGCTGAAATAGTTTGTTATCCACTGACGGCCGTGAGTCATATACACATGCCATTCATTACACATGGCCATACTAAAAAATACCTGCAGCTACATACACATGCAGAAAACAAAAGTGATGTGCACATTTATGCAAATGGCACAATAACTTCATTTACAGGCTAACTGGTGAAAATCTCCATACATCCATCTATTTAATGCCGCTTTCCCGCCGTGGGTCAATACACCAGACCATCCTCTCCCAGTTCATCCGAGGGAACTTTGAGACTTTCCCAGGCCAACTAAGAGATATAATCTCTATAGCTTTCCCTGGATCTGCCCCAGGGCCTCTTCCAAGTAGGCAATGCTTGAAACACCTCGACTAGCTCCTTTCAATGTGGAGTTCCTTCTGAATGACTGAACTTCGCATCTCAACAGTAAGGGGGAGCCCAGCCGCCCTTCAGAAGAAACTCATTTCTCCCACTTGTGTCCACAGTCTGATTTCTGCTCAGGGCTCATGAACATAGATGAGGGTAGGGATGTAGATCAGCAGCTGCACATTCACACTCATCTCTCAGTTCACCACAATAGAACGGTACAGTGTCCGAATTTTGAAGCCAATAGAACTTGAGCATCTTTAAAAAGCAGAAATGAAATTCTGACACCAACTTCTGGAACTTAGATGGGCCTCGAAATTCAGTTGTGCAGAGACTGAATAGCTCTCGTAGCAATAAGAGAGTAAGTCGTACCCAAATTTACAAAGAAATTTAGTAAAATGCCTTCTCCAAGTCCAAAAAGCAAATAGAGAATAGTTCCTCAAACTCCCATGTACCCTCAAATATCCTCGAGAAGATAAAGACCTGGTCCAGGTCCAGATCCTTCTTAAAGATCGGAACTACCACTCCAGCATACCAAACCAGAGGCACTGCCACAGATTTCCATGCCATGTTGTAGAGATGTGGCAAACAAAACAGCTATGTAGCATCCAGAACCTTAAGGAACTCAGGGCGAATCTTGTCCACCCTGGGAGCTCTGTCATCAAGAAGTGATGAGACATCCCACCTTTGTCTTTAGACAGTGTCATTCCATGGTTCCACTGAACTCTGTGTGGTTTACTTCAGCACCACCCTCCACTTGAAATATGCAAAAGTCTTTTGCTGTGTTGTTTAGTTGTTAGATTATTCATGCCCACATTAAGTTTGCTTGTGTTTGACTTACTAATTTCCACTGCTATTGGTAAATTACCAAGGGCATTCATCAGAATGAACAGGCTGCATCTGTGTTAATAAATTAGTACCTGCTTGTTTTGTAACTATTTCGTTTGGCAAGCCGGCAGTCAGTTTTTGCTTTTCTTTTTTTGTTTTTGGAACTTTGTATTATCCTTTCGGCTTAGGTTGTCATCTCTACTTTACATATGCTAACAGGACAGTTCCACCTTCACTTAAATAGCAGTTAGCTGTCAAGTCAGCTAACTGAAAGCCAGGCACAAACTCACATAAAAACACAACATGATAAAGTTTTTAAAAGAATTCTGAAAAATGAAGGGATTCAAAGTATATTTAATTTCTGACAACAAACCAAAAGTGAGCACAAAATATGGATATTTATTTTTCTGTACCTGGCTGCCCTCAAAAGGCCCTTGGTCAAGTGTACTGGCGGGATGCAATTAAAGGCCAGTCGATGGATGAATGTTTTCTTGTCGAGTTTGGCTCCTTGTCCCGAAAGCTGAAATGTCAAGTGTGACGGTCAGCAATCTATTTACATCTCTGAGTGCAAAGGAGGCATTCAAAGAGCGCAGATTGAAGTGATTGAATGACTCGGTCAACAAAGGGCTCTGTGGAGACAGAAATCAACAAGAATGATTCCTGTGTGCGTCTGTGGTGACATTTTGATTGTGACATTAAGGTGAAAGGTAGATTTAATCAAACAGACAAAAGGAGCAAGTAAAAAATGTATGTGAAGGGCTCACAATGATATCTGTGCTCACGGAATATCATCTGTCTGTCTTTGAGTTTCAGCTGATTTATGTTCAAACTGTCCAAGCAAGGAAAGTTTCTTATTTCATTCGTCTTATGTATCCAATTTTTTTACATGTGGTGTAACTGAATGGTTTCGTTTTGTTTACACAGAAGAAGGAGTGGACATGGGACGAGAGCAAAATGATGGTGATGCAGGATCCCATTTACAGGTAAGCTGGCCTTAAGATTTATTTATTTTTTTGTCATAACGTTACATTTCTTTAGCTCATCTTTAAATGCTAATTTAGATGCTTTTTAATACTTATTCTAGTAAGTCAGTCCTTATGGCTCATTGAGCCTTTTCCCAAATGAATTTTAATCCAAACTTGATTAAGTACGCTGTGGTGGCTCCGGAAATGAGAATCCTTTGTCTCTGTCAGTGCAAGCGTTGACATTTTGGAGAAAGAAGGCACTGGTAAGTCTGGCGATAACTTCCACCGACTCCTAAACAGCACAGCACCACCAAAATTTCAGAAAAAAAAATGCTAAACATCATATCAGAAGAAATGGTAATCAAACCAATCCTCAACACTGTTTTTAAAAATTGAATAAATTTTAAGTTCTAATGTGCCCAAGTCTCACTTCTGCTGTCATGTTAATTTCGGATCTCTTTCTCTTTTAATGGGGGCATCTAATTAAACCTGAGCCGTCAGTCAGCTCTTTATCCCCTGTAACCATACTGTGGTTTTCTGCAGTTTTGTTTGCAGCGCTGCAATTCTATCATAATCACAGCATGAGGTTTAATTGACATCTTAAAACAGCCTGAGTTGTATCCCAGTGGCAGCGTGACCTAAAGTAACCTTATTTACTGCCAGTGGTGTTGGTGTTGTGTGGAATACTTGGGATCTGTGTCTTTCCTGTTGCTGTTTTTCCTCAGAACAGACATTTTTATGTAAATTCAGAACATCAAGCAGACTCGGCTTCGAGGCATTTGGGTCTTCTAGTCTAGTAGAGGTTTGTAATAGTGTGAGACTTTCAAGTGTTATTCATATCATATCATATAGCACTTTATTCGATACTCTTGTTGGTTACATGCGCGGTATTGGGAGTATCAATATGCAGACTGGGTGAACCGGGGGTTGAACTGTCAACCTTCCAATTAGTGGGTTTTGTTCTGGATGATTGTGAGTCAAACAACAACCTCCAGGGATGGAAAATTATGCCGACAGTTATGTGTCAAGAACTCTGAGTAGCCACTTGTGGCTGGCTCTAAAAGCGAGCCATCACCATAGACTCCCACATTAAAATTGGCAACTAAAGAGTATTAAACATCTAGTGTAGTGAAAAAAAAGGTTTCTCTTTATGGATGGATTCCTTTTATCATAACGCCGTGTGTTGTGTGTGCGTATACCGATTAGGCGTAACATTATGACCAACTGCATAATATTGTGTTGGTTCTTCCAATCCATTGAGGCACAGACTTCACTAGAGTCCTGATTGTGTGCTGTGGTATCTGGACCAAGATGTAAGCAAACAATCCTTTAAGTCCTTTAAGTTTGAGGTGGAGTTTCCATGGATTGGACTTGTTTGTCCAGCACATCACACAGATGCACAGTTGGATTGAAACCTGGGGAAATTGGAGGCCAAGTCAACACTTTAAACTGGTTTGTTCTCCTCAAACCATTTCTGGACCATTTTTGCTATTAGGGATTACCATTTCAACAAAAAGCTGTACATGGTCTGCAACAATGCTTAGGTAGGTGGTACTTGTCACAGTAACTTTAACAAGGACCCAAGGTTTCCCAGCAGAGCGTTGCCCAAAGGATCGTACTTCCTCCACCAGCTCACTTTCTTCCCATGGTGTATCCCAATGCCAGGTGTTTCCCAGATAAGTAACCCACCTGGGCATCCACATGAGTTAAAAGAAAACGTGATTCATCATGATTCTTCCATTGCTCCATTGCTTTTGGCGGTGCATAGGAGTCGGCATTGGCACCCTTTCTGGTCTGCAACTATGCAGCACCATACGCATCAAACTGTGATGCAGTGTGTATTCTGATGCCTTTCTATCAGCACTAGCACCAACGATTTTGGCAGTTTGAGCTGCATGAGCTCGTCTGTCCACACAGGCCAGCCTTTGCTTCCCGCTGCAGACTGGAAAAACCCAACATGAGCTTTGGAGTTTTGGAGATGCTCTGACCCAGTCATGTAGCAATCACAATTTCGGCCTTTGTCCAACTCGGGTACAGTTCTTTACGTTATGTTATTCACTTCTGTCAGTTGTCATAGTGTTGTGCCTGATCTATATACGATGCATGTAATTTATTTTGCAAGCTCCATTCATTCAAATGTTTTTTAAGACTTGTAATTAGGCATGTACCTAACACTAAACTATCTGCAAGACCTCAGCTCCCTGACAGTTATAGTATTTTGTTAGCGTGTTACTTGAAACTAATTAGCAGATCTTTGTGTCAGAGTGACATCGTTTTATGGGCACAGCAACCCAGCTTGCTAGCGATAGCTGATAACTCAGCACCTCCTGCCAAAATAAGCTTCTGGCTCCTGAAAAACAAGATAGTCAGAATGCTAAACTGTAAGGCCTCAGAATAAAAATACTGGGTTACATTATAAGTCTGAGGTTACTGAGCAGAGAAAGAATGTAGATAAAAAGTATCTTGATAGCACATTTTATTATCAGTGTTTAAACCTTCAGGCATGTTTTAGTTGGGGAGTGAAGTTGGACATAAAGGCTATGTTGATCTGCATGGATGGTTTTCCCAAAGGTGAGCAAATATCTTTAATGTGTTTCCCGCTCTGGCAGTGAGATCATATCAGGTTTAAAAACTGGATGTCTCCCTGGGCCGTGTTTATTTTGGGGATATCCAAAATAATGGCGTGCTACTGCTCTAAATCAGCCAGTTTTCTTAATGTTATCATGACAAATTTTTGTGGCATTGTTAACATGTAAAAAACCTGTCAGCGACAAGCGAGAAAACAAAGAGGATTTAACTCAAATGTACAAATCCGATGTAAGTTTAATGGTCAAAACTGTTCCACTCTGCCAGAATGTCTGATAAAGCAGAGTGTAGGTACCAGGTCATGCTCTCAGCCCTGTTATGATCTTTTTTTCTTTTTTTCTTGTCTTCTATTGTGCAAATTTGTTCACTCTCAATTCTTATTCTCTGTATCAGGAGATCTTGCTTGTCATTTATGAAAATGGCAAATTCAAAACAATGATACATTCTCCTAGAATGAGGATATTGTTCCCTGGTTAGCATTATCTCTTGGTGACCTAAAAGGGCTAAGCAGAGGAAAACGTCATGTTGAAAAAAAAGTCGAATAATATTAAAGTGTGAATATCAGAGTTCTGAGGGATTAGAAACCGCGGTTACGTTGTAAGATCAGAATTAAGGATGCAGGACGCGACGAGGTTTGTGCAGATGTTATTGGGGGAGACAGAACGGCTGGGAAGATCTCACCACAAGAGAATATGTGTGAGAAAGTTGGGCCTAACTTGACATGTCTGTGGTACATTTGACCCCACGGGACTTAAGATTGAGTTCATTCGGTCATTTGCCAAAGGGCTATAAGCCTTTGATTTGAACTCTTACCACAGTCTTGTCTGAGCGGACCTGCTTAGACACAAACAGTCACTCAGTGCTGAGACGCAGCTTGTGAGAATTAAGTGGTTCAGACAGATTTGTAGAGAAATGATAGGAACGCTTTAAGATGACTTCACCATTAATCTCTTTGTCTTAGACTTACACAGACATGCAGAGACGTTGAAGTTTGCTCAAACGATGAAAGCCTGCCTGACTACGGTAGAAAAAAACCCTCGTTCTAGAGAGAGAAGTCGAAATAAAGTTGAAGACAGGTAGTGCCACACTTCTTATTCTGCACCGAATGACTCATTCTTTATCCCACTGCTCCCTCTCTCTTTACCCTTCAGATGCACGCACGCACACGCGCACAAATTGACACACTCTCTCCCAGGCGGGCCCGGCTCAGAAGTGCATCCAGGACCCAGTTGGGGGTTTGGGCTTTGGAAATGATTCTGTCAGAAAGATGGATTTTGCCCTGCTGTTTGTGTAAGCGTCTCTGAGCTTAGGAATTCTCAGAGATTTTGTTTGGTTAGAGATGCCTCACCCTGTCCCACGCATCTAAACCTTGCGTACGGTTTTTAATATTACAGTCACAAAGTTCCCCCCCACCCCCACGGCAGGAGGAGGCTGCACAGGGTGGGGGCTTGAAGCCAAGTCCGATGGGTAAGCCTCATCGATCAGCGGCTGTCATCTGCTGAGCCGAGTGTGACAGATCTTCACGACATCTCATCTTTACTCTTCGACTTAGTTACGATGTGCCAGTCCAAACAGAAGTCTCAGTCATGAAATATTTGATATTTTCTGTGCCGGACTTCACTTCTGCTCTTCACATATATCTATGTTTTATAATAAGTGTATATATCTTCTATACACGGTAGCAGAAGCGGCGATGTTAACATATGAGGATTAATATCTTGCCATATTTTTATATGAGGTGTCATCGTGTTTTATGACAAAAAAATGCTGATATGAAGTAGACACTGCTTCTGTAAGTAGTTATTTGTTATATGTTAGATATATGTGACAGTGTTGTTGTTTTGTTTCATATTCTTCTGTATTTCCCCTTTCACACGTGAACTTTGGGCAATTTGGAGATAATCATGTTAATCCATCGTTGCCCTTTCTTAAATGTTGCACACAGCAGGAAATAGAGAACTTTAAGCATATTCTCACTACTGGAAACACTACTTGTTTGGCTGAGGGAGCTGCCTGGGGAATATGCAGGACACCCTCTCACTAATGGTAAATGCACTGAACTGTTAACGGTTCTATTGGCACATTAATACAAAGTGACATTACTCTCATGTTGCACATGAGAGCTTGATGGCTATAGACTGTCCACTGCATATGTGTTCTCACATGCATCTCTGGATGGTAAAATCCTAGAAAAATTCAAGGCGCGTGAAAATGACTTTACTGTCCTTTAGGCTCCATCAAAAGCATTACTGTGAGCAGCAAATGATGTATTTCATCGTGAGCTCTGCCCAACCCTGTAATGAAGTCTGCGGTGCAGTCTGTTCTAGCACTTTGTTACTGCTATGCAATTACAAAGTTTCACAAAGAGCTGTCGTGATTCTCAAGCTGTACCTGTGGCATTGTTCTACTTTAAGAGGCTCCCTAGTATTGGACAGGGATGTGCATTCCAAGCAAAAGTCCTGGTCAATAGTCTCTGGAATGTGTTTGATCAACCTCCAACCAAATGGCTTTCAAATGACTGCACATAGTTGTGGTAGACTTGTAATATGCTAGCTGTACCTGGTGGATTTTATACTGGAAAATTTTTGTTTTAGAAATTTCCAGAAAGAATTTTTTGACAGTTATATTTCTCTTTTTTTCATTCTTTTTTTTTTCTCGTCTAGTTTATCTTGAACCACTTATGTACCACATATACCAATCAGCCAGGTGACATATATACACTCCAGCCTATGATACATAAGTTGCTTGCTCAACTCAGTGAGGTCTGGTCCAAGTCATAACAGCCTGCAGACCTGTCGGTAAGTCTTTTCTTTGGAAACTAGTTCGTCCATGTTTGGTCAGTCCGTGCATGATTACATTGCCTCGCCCATATGCGAATATATCGCCGGTTGGAAAATTTTTACATACTGCCCGCACAATGTTTGCCTTCATAAGTTGAAAGTAAAGAACAACTTTCACATATAAATGCCAAGAGACAAGGTTTTCCCTAAGCGTATTGCATTGTCTACACGTTAGCTATGAGTGGTGTGAGTTGTGTGTGTGACATCTAGATCGTTCAATAAGATAAATTTGACAAAAACAGCTTAAAGTATACTTATGTAACAGATTATTGATTCTCATTATTTTTAAGAAAGAAAACTTAACAAGGAGTGTTTGTTCAATTAGTCGAAGTTATTCATACTTGCTGTGAACAGCTGCTGAAAACCCTGAGTCATACTAGATCAGAGTAGCACAGAGTCATTATCAGTCAGTACTTCGGTTCTTGCCATCACAGATAAAATGAAATCATAATAGGCCTGCTTCCCAGAGGTCACTTCTTTACCAGACAGCTGATACACTACTGTGATATCTGTGTCCTTGTATGCTTTCAAAGTTGTTTTTCTCTTGACTTTAAGATTGATCACTGTGTATCAGAATTTTACTTGAAAAGTGACCTGTGTCGTCTCGATTTAAGAGTGATTAGTCTGTAAATGTTAATGCAGGGAAGATCTAGCATTTGCATCACCCTAATGTTATCTGAGAGTAAATTAAAAGGCTTCATTTAGTGAGGGGAAATCCCTATGTGAGAAACTTGGTATTACGTTTGAATACTGTACATCATAAGCTAAATGATACATATTCATATGTAGCTTTTCAAACGCAGGGAGGAAAACGCACATCAAAGCTGTGAACTGTTTTAAGCACTTATATGTGGGTTTTTCAGATGAGCAGACGCTGTGTGAATAAATCATTTGGGAGGATTTAGTGAGCGCTTTGCATATTTCTTTAGTGCATTCCTTTTTGTCCACAATTTTGTTGTCTATTCTATTCTATTCTATTCTATTCTATTCTATTTTTAGCTGCTTTCTAGCTGGAGCTGCTGGCTTACCACAACTTAGGCTGTGTGCCTCTCACGTCCAACATCACATCAGAAGTTGACATTGTTGCACTGTTGAGTATTTGTTTGCTGAACATGTACAGAGCTACTTGGGTTCTATACAGAATACTTAACATGTGTGTACTAATGCAAGTAGTTCCTCTCAAATAAAGAACATATTCACAGTTTGGCAACAAAATAAAGCTCACTGTTTATTTTTCATCCTTTTTTAAAGTAAAAAAGCACATTTGCCTTTTTAAAAGCACGAGTTCAGATTACCACATAGGAAACATCTAATCGTTGGAAAATGCCACGAAAAATGATTCATTTCTTAAGAGTTGTGACCTGACTCGTGTTTTATGAGCTGCTACAGATGATGGAGAACGCTGCTAATGCAGTGTTCTTTTTTTCCTTTCTTCAATCACAGCGAGCAAAATGTTCCAAATCTTAGACGCCAAACTTCCTGCTTACTTACTGTTTGTAGTGCAGCAATTTGC
>NW_005187554.1:865731-867000 GCF_000239375.1 Pundamilia nyererei
CTTTTTTTCCTTTCTTCAATCACAGCGAGCAAAATGTTCCAAATCTTAGACGCCAAACTTCCTGCTTACTTACTGTTTGTAGTGCAGCAATTTGCATGAGAAATGGACTCTGTCCTATCAGAGGAGATGTGTTTTTGACTTCTCTAATGCAAAGACCATCTGTTTTTTCTCAGCCGTCCGTATTTCTTCAGAACCGCACTGCGTAGTTACGAGTCATTACACACTTGGATATAATGTTTTAAATCAAATTTTGACATTTGTTTGTTTTTCTTTTATCACATATAACGAACAAATATAGTCATTTTTGCATAGTTGAGCAGAAGACGCTGTAAAATATTGTCACATAGATTAACAGGAATACGTTTTCAGCTGGGTTGACAGTAAACCCCTGTTAATTTTACAGTTTTCCTTCTGCAGTATTTTACTATAATCCTGCATGTCCTCATTTACAGTTCATTAATATAGTCTCTCCATTTGTACATTTCATTCTGTGCATCGCCGTTCTTTTTACATTCACTTGTTATAAGGTTGGACATTTTACTACTGTTATACTGCAATGCACTAAAACACTGTGGATTTCATTCATTTTAGCAGCAGTTTATCCCAGATACAGTTCAATGTGGTTATTTTTGTAAATGGTACATATTCCTGGCAGTATTGACTTTGGTAAGCTAAAATGCAGCAATAAAATATGAAGAGAGACTTAGAAAATCAATTGGCTTACATTTATCGGAAAAAGGGCCGAAATACTTGAGTTGCCAAATGACAATCAAATGACCTTTGTCCCTGTTTCTGAATTGCTTTTATTGATGTTTCGGTCAAAGAAGCAGTTCAGAATAGTATCTGTACTGTACTGTAAACATTACCTGACACATGCCAGCAACGTGTCTGTTATAACTGCTGCTTCTTTTGTCCTCTTGTCATAAAAGAAGCAGCAGGTCGCAGTTTTAGACATTAAATATCTGCACTGCAAACCTCAAAGGCATGATAGCAGTCTGACTCAAGCATTACCTGTAACATTGTCCTCAAAAAGTTAATGTTACTGTACCCTCAAGGCACAATGTGGCAAGTTGTGAGATTTGTGTTAGATTGCCAGCTTAGTTGCTTTCCTGATTAGTGACCATTCATTTGAGGATGGCAGTAGTACCGTCATAGACAGTTAAATGTCTTTCAAGCTACCGTATGTGTGGTAAAAAAAGTGCTTGATTCAGATTTGCAGCTGTCTACTCTCGGAAGTATTTTATCTTCCTCTGTTTACGGGGTCCTCTC
>NW_005187554.1:867020-904394 GCF_000239375.1 Pundamilia nyererei
GTATGTGTGGTAAAAAAAGTGCTTGATTCAGATTTGCAGCTGTCTACTCTCGGAAGTATTTTATCTTCCTCTGTTTACGGGGTCCTCTCCCACTGATCTCTAGCCTCTCTGCAGTGTTTTATGGGAGTTAGCAAATAAAGGATACATTGCTCTCCACATTATACTGTCATATTAATGGGAAACAGACTGTCAGATGTTGTAGTTTTAGAGCAATTTCTAAGAGTTATGTGATTTAACCGGGAACTTTCTAACAGTAAAGTCATGGCAGCTAGATTAGCCATCTTATAACTTTGGGTTCTTACTGTTTAAACTGTGCAGCCATAACGGAATATAAGCCTTACTGTTCCCTGTTTAACATTATACAGTACTCTTGTTTGCTTTCTTAATATAATCTAAAGATTTATTACTGTATTATTACTATATAACCTTGATAAATACTCTGGAAATAAATAATTGGCAGATGTGATCATTTACTACAGTGGTCTTGGTCATGGTGGCATGTTGCTGGCTAAATCCTAACACTGTCCTCAAACACAAGCTCTGGAAATAAAGGCAGTTCTTTCCAAAGAAAATGTTTGCCATTATACTTTAATATCATACAGCAGCTTGCTGATTATATTTTTTCTTCCTGACATATTTGCAGAGTATTTCAAAGCGCTGTGCATTACAGTTTCATTTGGGTTTCTTATTTTGTGCTGATGGGCACTGTTGTGCCGTGTTCTGCAGGTATAGATGTGTGACTGCAGAGATCAACCTGGAAGCAGTCAGAGCGAGGGACTGCTGAGGCTAATGTAATGAGATACACACTCGAGTATTTGAGCCACATTGCCATCTTATTAGAGTGTCCATCAGTGGGGGAAATATTGAAGAAGCTTGAATGCTTTTAAAGTCTGTTTTTGTAACAGAAACAACGCTGTCACCTTAATAGCCGCCCAAATGGTTCTCCCTAATGTGTTTTTGGAAAAAGGGAAAAGAAAACTCACTAGAGACCAGCTGCTACTCGGGTTCTGTTAGGGAGCTATATTGAGTTTTTACTCAATTCAGTTTTTACGGTGATGTTAGCAACATCCTGGTGCCAGATACCACAGCACACCTTCAGGGGTCTACTGGAGACCAGGAGCAAAAGAGGGACCAACACAATATTAGGCACGCGGTCACAATGTTAGGCTCGATCATTGTAATCACAGCCTGATACAGATATAACAGATATATGTAAGTGTTAGGCAGTGGGCAGCAATACATAACTCTAGCTCTGTTTTCTATTCACAAACGACTTTAAGTTGCTAACTTGATCTATGAACTTTAAGCATGAAGATATTCATGCAAAACATGTAGTTCTATGATTAGATTATTTTTACGTTTCTTTAAATTTGAAGTATATTTACTATCAGCATAAAACATTATGTCTCATATCCAGATTGTCAGGCTGATAAATTGAAATGTATTTCTTGTTATGATGCTAAAGTAATGGTATAGTAGGGTGCTGCAAGTGTCAGATCAGTATATCAGGGCTGAGTGCACAAGGGATTGCTAATAAGCCCCTAAAAGAACTGACAAACAGTATACATAATATGCTGTTACAGGTGATATTACTGTAAACACTGGCTCTTACAACAAGCAGAAGAACTTTAAGGATAGGTGCAAAGGTTTCAGCAGGGGGAGGAGAAATGTTCTTTAAGCCACTGGTGCTGCTGCTGTTCTCCCTTCAGATCTACAGGTGTACATCACCCTCTTCTGTCTCTTAACAAACCCAGACAGTGTTTGTGTGTTTTTCACATTTCACCTGCCAGAGAGCTGCAGCCCCAGGGCAAAACCAGCAGACTCATTCACTGAGGAATACTCCGCAATCCCCTGGATCAAGCAGATGTGCCCACCCACAAACTTCAAACTGGCAGCCGGAGCATCTTTTTTTTTTCTTAAACCATGCTCACAACACTGTCATCTAACCCAACCAGGCACAAACACAGCACACACGCCTCATTTTTGAAAAAGCACAGGCTAAGTGTTTGTATCTGAAGCGCAGACATGAGTGTCGTATTCAGAGTGCTCGCCAGTTAGTCACTTTTGACGATGGATGGATGGATAGATCGAGTTCTCCTGAGAAGTGATTTTTCTTTATTATTCTGCCTAATCTATTTATGCAAAGAAAAATATGTAGTCGTGGCAGGTGAAACACAGGTTTATCGTGTTTGAGGTGTACATGAACTATCTCTGGTGGATTCATCTGCTAACTTGTCTGAAAACTTCTCCCCTGCCTTTTATAACTCAGTGTCCCTTCATGAACAGATGGCACGAGGAAGCAGTTGATAATCAAAGCAGCAGATGTTCGGGGAAGCGTGTTTGCTGCCAATACATCATGATTTGATCTTAATTTAATACCCAATAATGCATTTGAGAAAACCGATTAAAGCATAATTGTAAAAACTGTTTAATGCTTGTTATTCCTGAACTTGGTGTTTAAGCAAAAATGTCTTTCCCTCTCTCAGTGGTTGGGACCTTGTTGATTCTTCAGACGTTGCTCATGCTCTTTTCTCCTGTCCAGGCTGTTAGCCCACACTGTAGCCATTTTACACTGTAAAATTAGCCTTACTATTGCAGTTTACTTTATCAGTTCATTATTGTAAAACAGCATTTGGCAACAGAATGGAGTGTGCTCCAGCCTATTCAAGCCATCACAGGGTGGGAGGAAGCACACCCTCGACAGGTCACTTGTCTATCTAACAGCAGTAATTGATATTTAGTAAGTAATTAATCTTGAAGTAGTAAAATATTTTCTTCTCTTTTCGACTGCTCCCTCGAGGGCTCGCTGCAATGGATCACCAGTAGCATCCTGCTTTGCCACACCATGCCTCGCCATGTCCTCCTTCACTGCATCCCTGAAGCTCCTCTATGGTCGTCCTCTTTTTCTCTTGCCATGTTTAGCATCCTTTGGCCAGTATGTCCACCATCCCCCTTCTGCACATGTCTAAACCATCTCAGCTTCGTCTTTCTGACTTTGTCTCTAAACATTCTCAGTCTGAGCTGTCCCTCTGATCTACTCTAATAAGAAAACCTACTTTTTTCAAACTACTTTATTAGCTGTAAGTTATAGTGGTCAACACAGATGAAAACTCTCAAAGATCTACTTTATTACCAGACATCCATAATAGTGTCAGACTATTGCTGTCGTAGGGTGAACCTCACATGTTTGACCCTTTTGCTGTCAACTTTGTACTTGGTTATTATTATTCTGTTCATTATTCTGAACCAAGCAGCTCCACAAAACTTCAAAACTGTATCTGGGAGAAACTGGAAAGGAGTGAAAGTTTGGGCATTTTTTAAATGTGCGTATATACAGTACACATCTGTCATTGGTTGTGTCTTCTCTGGCCTGCAGTGATGGTAATTGCTGTCATCCACCGAGAGGCAGCCTGCCCTCACTGACTCCCAACCAGACAGTGTGTATTAGACGGCTTGGCTTACTTCAGATCCCTCCAGTGAGGAGTTCACACCCAGCCAATTAAAGTCAATCTCATGTTTGTGTGTTCTAGGACACCCTGATTATGTGATAAGGAAAACAAACTCTGATATGAAGTGCACACGCATTCTGCACACATTTCGCTTTGATATTTCAGTGCACTGATTCCATGCTGATTACACGCTGCACGCTTGAACAGCAATCACTCACACACACACACACACACACACACACACACACACACACACACACACACACACACACACACACACACACACTGATATATCAAGACCATGAAGTTCTCACAACCCTATTCTGTCCTATACAATCTCTTTCACAGCAGTATCCTCTCCTTTTCTGCTCTGAGCTAATGGAGTGTCCAGTCAGATTTGGTAGCATGCACACTTCCCTACAGGAACACATGAAGGGAAAAAAATTGAAGAGCCATTTTCTAAAATCTACTGAATAGCTTTTGAAGGGTCAGTTCCCTCAAATAAAAAAAAGAAGTAGTTCTGCAGCTTTGTTTTTATATACCGATGCATCTGTAAAGAACTTGTAATCAGGAGCTTCCACTTCCATGGACTTCCTCTTCCCAAGGGGAGGTTCTTGCAAGATAGTCTAAAAGGAATGAGCCCTTTCTTTCTGGGACTGCTTTTGATAGTAGGCTTGACACAGCTGATATACTTTATCACGGGGGCAACCGTGGCTCAGGAAGTGTATCTGTAACTGGAAGGTCGCCGGTTCGATCCCTGGGCTCTCTGTTCTGGTCATTGTGTCCTTGGGCAAGACACTTTACCCTACTGCCTACTGGTGTTGGCCAGAGGGGCCGATGGCGCGATATGGCAATCTGCCCCAGGGCAGCTGTGGCTACAACCGTAGCTTGCCTCCACCAGTGAGTGAATGAATAGTGGCATTGTAAAGCGCTTTGGGTGCCTTGAAAAGCGCTATATAAATCCAATCCATTATTATCTTATTTATTTATTTTAATCTTTTTCTCAATTGTAGTACAACAACCATCTGTATGTATTAAGGTCATCACAGCATCATGTGACACTTTATGACAACTGTCATTTTCATTCAAGGCATGAAGTAAACAGGGGCAAACTGCTGACTGCAGTCACCTTCAACCAGCATGACTAGCTGCTTGTTTCTGTTGTGTTTTAGCTCCATTTGTAACATGTAGTTGTTTTACACGCAAATGTAAGCACATCCTGGTGTAAATCCTTAACCGACCGGTTGGTATTCCTTCACAAGACTTTCCTCTAAGAAAAACTTAACTTTAGTGCTGTTTTCTTTCCATTCAGAAACACTTTAAATAGTGTTTTTATGCTAGCTAAACCAAAATGTTGACTTCGCTGCTTAGAAGCAGGTAGTACTTTTCCTATATTCATTCGTATTCATTGAGGGCAAGCTTCCAAGTGCCCTCTGTTGTGCCCCCAGCTGAACTGCAGGCAATTTCTGTCCAATGAAATGAGTGGAATGGCTTTTTAAAACTGATTCTGTCATCTGAAAGCAATACTACTAAATAATCTTTTAACTTTTGTGTACTATAAAAATAGTAATACAGTTGTAACTTACAATTTTGAGGCAGATTCTTAAGGCCTGACTTTACATTTTTTAACATTGTCTACAGTAACATTTATAAGGTAATGCCTGACATCCAAATGCCGATGTCAGTGATTCCTTAAGTGCGGGTTGGGTGCGCCACAAAGGTACTGCAGGTGGGCCTACGTAATAACAGAAATTCAGTGTATTTCTTTCTTTATTCAAAAAGTGAATTAAAACTGGTAATGTGTTCTAGTGGCAGGTGGGTCTCACACTGGCCTTAACACTTTAGGTATGACTGCGTAGCATTAGCAGTTTATAGCAAACAACTTCTGTTGTTTATATTTTTTAAATAAAATGTGGAGTTTGCATGTTCTCCCTGTGCTGGCATGTGTTCTCTCCGGGTACTCTGGCTTCCTCCCACAGTCCAAAGACATATAATTAGTGGTGTTAGGTGAAGTGAAATCGCCCATAGTTGTGAAAGTGAGTGTGAATAGTTGTCTGTCTCCATGTGTTAGCCCTGCGACAGGCTGGTGATCTGTCCAGGGTGTACCCTGCCTCTCGCCCTATGACAGCTGGGATAGGCCCCTGTGTGATCCTGACAAGGATAAGCAGAAGAGAATGGATGCATGCATGCATAAATACATTATAAAGGAAATCCATCATTTTTTCTTATATTCTGATTAGATTAAAGATTTAAGATTAGGCAGACCCTGTGGGATATTCTGGTTTTTAAATGGGCCACTGAACACTTGACTATGGGAATGGCTGGCCAATGCAAATAATCCCCCATAAGACCCGAGCCACAAAATCATGTCAGTGAAGGTCCTGGAAAAAAGAGTGGTAACGGTAGAGCGACTGAAACAAAAATGTAATTAATTTATTGTTTCGTGTTGCTTGATGTAGAAAACTAGCTGCAGGGTCCTAATAATTACTGTGATGTTCAAAAGGCCAGTTCCTCCTCTTCCCACAGTCAGATCAGACAGCCTCTGGTTCTTAGAATTATTACAGCACAGGGCACCATCCAAACACTGGGAAATACAGTATGAGCCAAACTTAATTATTAACAGTCTCAACACATAACTGAGCCTCTCCCTCTTTCTCACTGTAACTCATAAATGAATAGATATAGCATTAAAAGAAAAAGAAAAAACATTGCGTCTCTGCAGCTATTCGGCTGTCATGTATTTTTCCTCCAACCAATGTTTTGACTGGCATTCTTAATTTTGGTTATGAGTATTAGTGACAGACTGCATGACTAAGAAGCTTTGATTATTATTCTGTTCTAAGGAAAAAGAATCTCACCTGTTTAAAACACTGGAGGCCTGTTGCTTTCATTTCCATCATAAAGGAGGTCTCATTAATTCTGGTCTCACTATTTTAACTCAAGCTGCATCTTAATTCAAACTTCATACTAAAATCCTACAGTTAATTCTAGACACATTTAAAAGTAGTTTGGCTCTGCGGTATAGTGTCAGGACTTTTATGACCCAACTGTCTGTCAAAAAGGGGATGTCAAACACAAGGCCCAGGGATCCGAATCAGCACAGCAAAGGCTCCAATATGGCCCGCTGGGCAATTTTGGAAAAGAGGGCATAGATTTTTAAACCTTTAACAGTATTTCCATAAGTTTTGCAGCTTCTCCTGTTGACAAAAACCTCCCCCAAGGCCATTCATACTACACCAAAGTAAATAAGTAATAGATAAACAACTGAACAATAAAAAAGTTTCTGCTTTTTGAGAAATGTATGATTTTGTTTACAGTGGATTCACAGTTTTAAAAAATGACTTTTTGTTACTGCATTTCTCATTCTTATATTAAAATATCTTAGGGATTAAATACGGCCCACTTAAGATCAAAGTGGGCCATAAGTGGACCTTAAATTTTTAAACTAGCCTGTTTAGAACATTACGATGCGTGTTGTGAGGAATAGACTATTCTCCCTGAATCTGAGCTGTAACCCTAGCTTTGTTGTTGGAAATGGGAAAGTGGTAGTTTTACAGACCCATCGTCATGTCTACAATTGACCATTAAGTGTTGACTGTGCTGTGGAGCTCAGAGAAAACTGCACTAACTGGAGGAAATGGCTCTGCGGCTGCTGTGTTCGATAGATTTAGTCTGCTGTCTGAAATATTTGAAACCAATCCGAATAAAATGTCTGTAAACATGTTGCTGAGCTTTTCATATGCATTTACTGGACTTGTGTTTCAGTTATAAAGCTTTTCTCATGCGAAGAAGCAATCCACCATCATTTCAGGCTTTCTCGGTTTATTGATCATCTGTGTCCTGAGATGGATTAAAAGGGCTCCGTGGGTACAGTACCTTGTTATTACCATTGCTAACACTTAAAGAGATTGCATTTTCTGAGACTATAAGGGCCTCGGTTTGTATGTCTGTATTTATTCTAAAAGGCTTCAACGTTCTGCTGCTGCTGGTTTAAACATGTCTCAATTGAATGTAAATGAAGATGAAGACGGCTCAGCTTCTGTTTTCCTTCCCTCTGCCCACCCGTTGCTTTCCACTGCCTCTGGGCCTTGTTGTCTGCGTGTGCCCGCGTGGGTGTGTGTTTAGGTACGTGAGCGTGACCTTGGTTCTCCTGGGTAGATCCGGGTGTGGTGTTGTGGATACGATACGCATGTACCCACTCAGGCGCTGTTCAGTATACAGAACAGGAGAAGGTGATTTGTCTCTGCGAGGAAAGGCTTGCTGTGGCACAGAGTCAGTTCTGCCTCTTTCTGTTTGTCCTCATCTTTACATAGTTACTTATCCGTGCTATCCGCAGGGCTGTATTTCATTTGAAAGTTCAGTCTCAATGTTTTCATTTTTGCCCAATTTCTGAGAAATACTAAGTGTTTAAAGAAGGACAAGGTCAGACCAAACAGATTCTTTCCATATTTTATATTCGCAGGCACTGGAGGTTTTTCAGATGCTTGCTGCATGATTTTTCATTTCATTATTGATTTTTTTTTTTTCTTCTTTTTTTTAAATATCCAGTTTTTCATGCTCTAATTAGACTTGTGAATATTGATGCACCGTTTCATCGTGATTCACCAATGGCCCTTTGCACACAGCAACACGTCCACGGATAATACTTCTCGTATAACATGTGACATCAATGCATGAACCATTCGTCAGTTGCATTGCTGTAAGAACACTGTCATGCTGTGATGTGTGGACACTATGTGGCGGTTTGTACTCGATGCTTACATAAGGCGTGTGCTGCCTGACTACGGTTGTAAAGGAATTACCCTCCCACTCAACTGACTGATTCGTTCTCATAAGCAGTCGTGGCAGCCTTCAGAGCTAGACACATTTATTTATTATTTATTATTCACATGTGGCCTCAGCAGAATAAGCATTTAACCTAATTTGAAATCTGCAACTTAGCGTGTTACTCCCCTTATGGTCATTCATATTAAATGAGAGAATACATTAAGAGTATCTGCTGCTTCTCGTAGAAGCCTGTGTTTGGTAGGTCCGCACGGGATCTGGGTGTCGATACAGGGACTCCAAATATTGATATGTTGATATGATGCATCCACCCATCTTCTTCTTCTTTAATAGTTTATTAAATAGATTTAAACACTCTGGAATAAAAGGGCTCATCTCATGTACAATCATCATGAGATAATGCAGGACAAGCAAGCTTACAGAGAATAGGCTCAACAGAAAAATCATCTGACACTGGACACACTTAGCATGACAAAGCTACTTCCTTAGTCAGCAACCTGGGCAATATGTGCTGGTTAATTATAAGTTAATTAGAAATTAAAATTATTGATAAATCATAAAATGTGGCGTTCCAGTACTCAGAATACTGCAAAATTGCATCATGGGGTGTGTGATGATTCTTACCTCTTTCCATCAGGAGTGAAAGAATTTCCAGTCTGGACTGGTCCTCCTTTTAGCTCACCTCATAGCATAACATACCCAAATTAGTTCACCTTTGAGGCAGTCCAGTCAGATTCCCAAACCACTTAAAGAAGTGTAGAAGAGCAAAGGCTCCACTCTAAACTCCTCCCTGAATGACAGTGACATAAACTAGTTTATTTAATGAGGCCATGTAACCTTTTATGTTCTCACTATGAATATTTTCTTACTTACAACCTTTAAAGTGGCTGCAGTGGCTAGAAATGTTGACCTTTTGTAATTCATCTCGTCTTTCCCCATAATTTCACTGCAGGTGATATCCACATGACATTTGTACTTTGTTAAAAACTGCAGCCAAATCAATGTTTGACTCATTCCAAATGTCACAAACTAAAACTAAATTCTCATCTGTGTTCTGGTTTCTGTAACCAACTTGTAGCATCGATATAATGGGATTTATTATAGTTTCAAAAGCAGAACAGTACCAACTAAATGTCTGTTTCCTACAATAAAAGAACAAACTCTGGTTACATGTTTTTTCTGTTTTAGGATGAGGCACTGAACAAAACTTAAAGAAAGCACTTTTTGAGTAAATTTTAAAGATCATGTCACCCTATAATAGGACATAGCACATGGAAGGACTCCTATGCGTTACACTCATCATCTATATGTGATAGACTTGGTTGATCTTTATTTGGAATGACTCTGAGGTCGTTAATCCTGTTTGGAAGGGTGAGCCCAGATGCACCTGATGCAGAAAGCTCATTTCCGCCACTTGTATTTACAATCTCATTCATCGCTAGTCACGCAGCTTTGAGTCACACTCCACCCGTTTTCATCTGAGAACCAAGTCAGACTTGGAGGTGCTGGCTTTCTTCCTGGAGACGTCACACTGTGCAGGAAACTTCCACAACGGAAGTGATTCTCTTGTTGTGCATCGCTTTGCAGTTGATTGGTCACTAGCAGACGTGCCTGACTCTAGTTGCCTAGGTAACCCTCTGACGTACCACCATCATATTTGTCAATCAGTGCTGTCCTCTGATAATATTGGTAGCCGCTTCTATCACTCGCCTTGCAGTTGATAAAAGTTTAACTCGGCAGTTGCCCACTTTCCATCACATGTGGCTGTTTAATTCTTACGGTAGTCACACCATCTCATTTGTAAACTCGGGCATTAAAACCGCTTGTGCATAGCATATTAGAAAATATCAGTTATTTTAAAAAACGGAAGGGCGGAGGGAATGGAAAGCAGAGGTTTATAAACGGATGCGGAGGAGTGAGCTTGAAGTCCTCATTTGTTTAATAGTAAGCAGTGGCACAGAAGGGAGGATCAGAGGGCAACCTTAATGAGAAAACTTAACCGTGCATTTCTTTGGTTTCACTATGTTTTGAGAGCTGAAGTAGTAACTTTGCTGGAGCAGTAAAAGATTGAATAACTTTCTGAAATGAATCCTGCAGTCATTCTCAGTTTTGATGGATTTTGTTATATTTAGGCTCGAGTTGTTCTGTCAGAGGATGATGGATGTTTCACACGTTTTGCCTCGTGCTGATAATCAAAAAGATTGGAGAAATTCTGCATTTGTATACAAACGCATGAAGGTCACTTGTCTTTTAATCAGTGTTTGCATTACATTCTATGGCTGAATTTAGCTTTTTCCGCTTTTGGTTAGAGTATAACCACAATTTATATCTCTGTTTCTTCCCCATGTGTCTGTTGTGCTCCTGTATCGTATGAGCTGTGGATCTGCTTTCTATCTCTTACACTTGACTTGGCTAATTTTTTTCACCTCCCTAGCAGGACAAGGAATTTTTTACTAACTTAGTTTTCTTTCTGACTTATATCATTCTTGTCTTCCTGTACTAACGTGTGTGTGTGTGTGTGTGTGCATTCATCTGCTCTTGTGTTAATTATAAATCCCTACACACATTCAATCCATTCAGTGTCCTTGCAAGATGCTGCGTGTCATGATATGACACATTATGCATTGTGGTATGAATGTATAATGTGGTGTATTATAATTCATGCGTAGCAGACAGTATGCATATGCATATGCATATATGCATGCATAAGGAGTGATTTCCTCTCCTGTGATGTGTTTGCTTGTGATACTGACAACAAATAGCCTCTGCCTCTCTGAGCAAGTATAGTAACAAAGCTAAATAAAGAGGAATTTATCAAATATGGAACGAGACCAGATGATGTTGAATAAGAATGCTGGGAAGCGACAGCACATGAAATGTTAGCATTATTGTTTATTATGTTTTACCTAAAGTATTAAGCGGATTTCTTTATTTGGTGAGTGGAACCAGCCATTATAAAGACTGTATACAAAAGAGGGAAATAATCAGTGACGTCGCGCTATGATTTAGAAAATGGCAATCTGAAGGTTTTGGCAATCTTACTTATTTATTTTGGTGAGAGCCTGAAATTTAAGTTATCGGCTAATTCTAGTAAGTTCGGTGTAGAATATTGATACATAGTGTAGGTGAATGGCACAAAAATCTTGTAATACTAATAAAATACAACATTTTTTCCCTTCTTGGTGTAAATAACTGCACAGGAGGCCATGTTATTTGCAAGATTTTGTATTAAAAATGTTCCTGTAGGCACTATAAATGCCTGGTTGATTCCACAATCCACTCTCATCACTTGAATTAACAGAAGGGACGCCTTGTACACACCTGCCAGGTACGGCTACTTTTTACCCCTCGGACATAAAAGACTGATTGTAATCACAGTACTGTGCGGGCAGGATTGTGAATGCCATAAGTCGAAAACAAGGTCACACAGGAGCTTCAAATTCATACCAAAAGGTGCATCTACTAAAAATCTTGGACAAGTTGGAATCTCAGTTAGAGGTCAAGTTTTATGAAAACCTTTGAAATGCATTAATTTGTGAACAAGGCAACGTGAGATTTTTTCTTATCATAGGCGCGTCTACTAGGAGGAGTAGCCTCTACTAGGAGGAGCAGCACTGACGATTGCCAGTATTTTTTCATTAACCAGCCCTATTTAAAAAAAACAAAACATAAAACAAATGAAAATTGAAAAAGGTGCCTGTAGGTTTGATGCTTTGGGTAGTGTGCAACAACATCTCATTGTACCCCAACGTTTCCATCACCACCCTTCCATCTGCACTTTTACCCACTGTAATCTCAGTGCCAACCTCAGAGACACTGGAAAGACTGTCAAAACTTCCAGCCCCAGTTGGCAGTTTTGATTGGCTGCCCCTCATAAGCAACAGGTTTGATTATTAGATAGGCAGAGTTCATGTGTTCGAGTCAGAACTGTGTGCTTGAGATGACCATATTGAGATATGTGCTCTACCTGATGCCATACAGTCAAAAACAGGAACAAAAACTGGCTATTAAGAATTACTAACTAGATGCAGTAACTTAAGTATTTGGGCATTTTAGGTCATCAACATCCATAAGAGAAAAAAGAATAACAACATTAACATTATTTAGGCTTCTTTGCAGGCTATTTTCCACAAAATAATAGTCCAGACTCTGTTATCCACACTTTCTGATACACTCCAGTGTATCGGGGTCCATGCTCCTGAGGCAAAACTCCAAATAAATATTTTACCTGTCTTGATTTGATATGAGGTTTTGGTTTATGTTGGAGAAAGCGAGAGTTTTATTCAATTTGTCTCCACTGAGTTGAGTTTATTGCAGGGCTTGAGATATTGATTTAGCGACCTGATTTCACATAAAAGACCCTAAAATGCGTCCATATAAATACAGAAACCAAGACGCTTAACCGTTTGATTAAATAATACATTACAGAATAAAAATGAGCCTGAGCTGCTAACTTCTCACCTTGACTGTAACAAGTGCAGTAGGAAATTGCCTGTCTGCTGGATGATTAAGTCTGTTGTTTTACTTTCCGAATTGCCAAGTCTGTGCTATAAAATTTCCAGGTTTATCTTTATCTGGGCATGTAGAGTTTGAGCTGACACAGCAGCTTTTCTGATAATGAACCTCTACCTTTTCACCCTGCTACTTACACTCGTATTTAATCAGGAAAATGCTTGATCAGTATGTAGTCTAATTAAGTTTGGTTTATCTCAGTGTTGCCAAATCTTTGCTGCTCTCAAGAATATTTTGCTTCACTCAAACCTGTGTCTTTGTTATGTTGGCTTGTTATTGTGAAGCTGTGTTTCTCGTAATATTGAACTGTTGAGTGGTTTCAGTGCAGCTCAGGCAAAAGGCTTTTGTGTGTTGTCTAACCATGTCTGGTTTAAAGAGATCCCCCACGTGAAGTGAAAATATGAGTTGAAATCAAGATGTTCTGTTCAAGGAAACCAAGAGACCTTTGACCCAACGGAATTCACTGACTGAGGTGTTTTCTAACATAACCATCAAACCAGCATTTTGATTATTTTTGCTTGCAGAAAATCAGAAATCCAGTGTTTCAATCTATCATTTTGAGTTTGAGTAAATTACTGTTCAGATATATTGGATTATGATAGCAGATGACATTGTGTTCTGTAGTAAGAATAGGAAATAGGTGGAAGAGAGCCCAAAGAGGTGCAAGTATACAATGGAGAAAAGAGGAATGAAGGTCAGTAGAATCAAGATCGCATATGTGTATGTGAATATGAGAGAGACAGAGAGGAGTGTAACAGGGAGCAGAGGTAGTGAACATGGATAACTTGGAATATCTCAGGTCAACAGTGGGTGGAGACAAGTGTTCGGTGTCTGGAAAGTTGTTCCTGCTGAAAGCGAGTTTTTCCTTCCCACAGTCGCCAAGTGCTTGCTCATAGGGGGCATCTGATTGTTGAAGGGTTTTTACCTTAAAATGCATAGCGCCTTGAAGCCAATGTTGTTGAGATTGGGCTCTTTATGATTGGATTTGATTTGATTGCGTGACACCAGGATAGCAGCAAGAGGGAAACAGCAGGTTTACAGAATACAAGTGAAACTTGCTATATATATTTGTATGTACCCTCTACAAGAAGCGTGTCATTGACTGTCTGTGATCACTGAGAAGCTGACTGTTCAGAGTGATATGTAAAAGCATATTAATGGACAAGCGTGCATAAGCAACAGGTATAACCAGAGCCTTGAGATGATTGGCAACAAAAGTCAAGAACTTGGGAGAGCTTCAACAAGAGTGGACAGATGCTATTCAGTGCATCAAGGGCCATCTTCCTAATATCAAAGCATTCCTGAACCAGAGGCAACATGCTAAAGACAACAAGGATCAGACCTTTGCTCAGTTCTCTTTCCAGATAAAGGCAACTTTTAGATTCCATTTGGAAGTTGAAAGCCTAGTATCTGAAGTGAGCATGGAGAGCTGTTTTAAATTCTGCTCTGACCACACTCAACATTTGCATTCACGTAGTAAAGTTTTATCATTAGATGCTGTTGTTTTATTTGGTTATTGCTAAAATAATAATAATAAATAATAAATCCATCTGAACAATCACAGCTCAACAAAAAGCAGGTCATCTGTGCTTTATTTCTTCAGAAAATCAACATCCAGGGTAGAAATTAGGGGTGCTTTTACATTTGCTTCATTTGGTTCAGCTTAAATAATCCCAGATGTAGTTGCAGTTGGTAATGTTCAGCATGGTTCAGTGAAACCTGTCAATTCAACTATTTGACTGCTTGAAAACAAGGATACCAGTTAGATTTTAAAGCCTTTACTGACAATCAAAGACTTAACCGTGAGCCTGCGTGGCTTCAAAAATGTTTGTTCATAAAAATTATGAAATGAACCAGACAATGAAAATAAACAGTCATTTTCAGGTTATGAAATGCCTCACTTTGAAAGTAATGAGTATGCCCTGATAAAACACAAATCGTTAAGTCCCAACAGAGAAGGATGCTGAGTGTCAGCAGAATGAGCTCACACATTGAGTAACAGTACATATTAAAGACCTTAATCTTTTAGTGAGTTCATCCAGATGCCGTGTTTCCTGACATCAAGTGTGATTTTTATGAAACCCCTGACTTGCTATTAAAGGGAGACAGAAAGACAATCTCCTTTTTCGCACAGACCCACAAATTTTTTTTTATGTACGGCACAATAACTGTCAAACAGCACCTGTGGAAATTTGAATAAACATACACATCCTGACCTCGTAAACCTGTACTGGAACACTGACATAAATTAGCTCAGTTGGCAGGACACTCTGTAATTACTGACGCTCTTAAACCTGTCACTCAAATCCAGCCATTCTTACAACACACGGCTAATGACTAGAAATTTGTCACCAAATAGTCTGAATGGATTGTTGAGATCATGTGAAGCAAGCATTTGAAAGCCAGAAACATACTGAAATATTCAGTTTTGAGATATTTCTACTTATTGAAATTTTTCTATATGCTGTAAAGCTGTTAAAAAACAGCAGGTTTGTACCTCAGATCTATATGAGGATTTTCAATCACTTGAAGGATCAGACATATTATTTATTTATATGTTTTAAATTTTAAAAAAATGTTTGAAGCAATTTCCTCATGTACAGTTTGATTTATAGGGAAAAAAGACGATGCTGTCTCTAGCAGATTATTGCTGTTGCCCGTAATTTGCTCTGCAAAATTGTCTGCATACATTTGCTGTTTACTTTCTGAGCTGTAGAGCTAGACACACAAAAAAGTGCAATCCAATATGGAAACATAGTAACAAAGAATTTTCACCATCAAAGTAAAGGCTGCGCCTGGTTGCAGCTGAAGACTTCCATGCAAACTGCTGGCAACTGTGACAACCTGTTAGTGACCAAAGCAACTGCAATTAGGTTTTTGGTGCCGTACCATTTTCCTCTATTACCAACTTCTCACTAGTGACGGCAAGTAACCTCCAGCAACCATTTGCCAACCAGATGGAGAATACAGGTTTTTCTCTAGTCACTGGTGGCAACCAGGGGACAATGACTGCTCTCTAGGCCTGTATGAATGGGGCCTTAGTTGGGCAAAGTTAACATACTAAATATATTCCTACCTATGGCCAACTCAACGGATTCGTAAGCCTAAATGTAACAGCTATCGATAGCATATGGGTAAAAGTTTTACCAAGCCTGATCAGGCTTGTGAAACAGGCATGAAAACTTTATTACTTGTGTAGAAAGTCTGAGAAAGATGCACATTTTTGCTCCAGGTTGCACGTTAGGGTCTCAAAACTAGACTAGATTATATGGTACAGGTGAACTAGACCAAAAATATTTTACAACAGGGCAGATTTCGCCTGCATGCAATGAGTTTGACAGACATGATGTACACAGTGATCAAATAGTTCATGTTATACTGATACTGAAGCTTTTATGGATTTCCAGTAAAAGAGAAATGATACTAATTGTCACGGTTCTGGGTCAGTTTTGACCCAGTATTTTGAGTTTTCATGTTTTGGTTTGATTTTGTATTTCCTGGTTATCTTCTTGATCTATTTGATGATGATGTTCTATGTTCCAGCTTATTCTGGTTTATTTTTAGTTCTGTGTGTTAAGACACAGTGTTAAGTCTGTGTTTCCTAGTCTGCGTGCTTTTGTATTGTTTCCTGTTTTATTTTGAAGGATTGTGTCCTATATCAGTGTGTCCAGCTTTGCTCCTCCTGTGTCGTTAGCCCCAATTTCTCCCAGCTGTGTCTCCCTCCTGTTACCCATTCCCTGATTACCACCCTGTGTATATTAGCCCTGTGTTTTCCTCGCCCCAGTGTGGCGTCGTACCGTCAGATCCTGCCTGTGTGGTCCAGTTAGTGTTTTCATGTTTGGTTTCTGTTTTGTTTGGTGCCAGCAATAAAGCTGAGGTTTTCAGTTACATTTCCATCTGTGAGTCCTGCACTTGGATCCACATCTCCACCTGCCCGCACACAGAGCCCTGACACTAATACAGATGCACTCAGCTTTTAAAAGCATGATGCTTTTGCTGTAATAGACAAAAACAGACATCTCAAGGCTGATCTGGCACAGGTGCAATGGATTGATCCACAGTTACTGTGTGATTGTCAATGCTCTGTGTGTGTGTTGCATTTCCTCTTACCCTTTGATTTATAGCAGCTGTGTTTCACAGGCAGCGATTTATCAAAGGAAAAAATGTCTGGGGCCTTCGAAAACAAGCCCACTTCATTACTCAAACATCACATGGCAGCTCCCTGCACGATAGGCTCGGCCTGTTAACACGAAGGGCTTATTGCAGGGTTAGCTGAGTGTGAGTGAGTGTGCGGTCATTGAAAGTCTTGTTAATGCAGCATTACGCTGGCTGTCAAAAGTTAATGAATGCCAGTGTGAGTAGCTGGGCTTTGTTTGTTTGTGCACAACTTGTGGAGCCTTTACAGAAGCGCTGACATCTCTTTCTGTCTGTGTTTCAGCTCGGAAAAGTGATGGAGAAGTGCTTTTGCCAAACTGCTGTAATGCCTTGCTGAACTTGAACTCACTGGATGAGTCATGATCATGTGCTTCGCTCCACTACCACACTCTCTTTTCAACTCCATATTTATGAGCGATTTCTGCCTGAGCCTTTTCTCTCTCGATTCACTCATAATCCTTCACATCCTCACTTTTTGGCTCTACCGATACTCTCATTTACTTTGAGTATCCATGACTCTCATTATTTAACCTGCTGTCTGGGCTTTCAGTCACCATCTACTGCTCTTTCATTTTCTACCTTTGTTTCTATGCACTAAATTCCTCAGCTTTATTTATTTATTTATAATAGTTTCCTTCCATGAACAGTAAAGTTAGTCTGGGTCTTTTTGCTTCACCATTCTTTTTAGAATATTTCTGCATAATTATAGGTTTTTATTTCAAATAGTTCCCTATATTTTTACACATAAATTGTCTTAGTCTGTGCAATGGTTGAAATTATGAGGAAAAAAAGGCTTTTGGTGCTAATTATTAGATTTTATTACACAGTTCTGAGCCTACTATCTGAATGTCACAGAAGAAATTGTGACTCATCAGACAAGCCAGCATCTTTCTGCTCCTCTTTTGTTCAGTTTTGATGAGCTTGTGCGAAAGTTAACCTCATTCCTGGTGTGGGGTGTTCAGGGATGCTGTGAATACGGTTGTTGTAACGAGCTGAAGCATTCTACTCTGACATCAACAAGGTGTTTTCATCCAGAGAGCTGGATCACTGGGTATTTTCTCCTATTCGGATGTAAACTCTTTGAGTTGGCTGTGTGGGAAAATCCCAGCAGTTTTGGAAATACTCAGATCAACCTGTCTGACACCAACAACCATGCCACATCCAAAATCACTCAAATCAACTTTTGCAGCAGCAACCACAGTCATCGCTAAATGTTTGCCTATCGTCAGCTGTCATTAGGATGACAATTACTAAACATTATTGGCTTATACTGGAGTTCAGTCAATAAATGAGCAGTTCCATAGTAATTGTACACTCTTAACATGTTGTTGATGCTAAAATGTGGCATTCTTGCCTCTATAAAATCAAATTAAACCAGACTACTAGTGTTCTCTCTCTCTCTCTTTTTTTCACATTTTTTGTTAAATATAGAACATAAACAGTCCTCAGCAAGTTGTTAAAACACTCCAAAATGCAGAGGATATGTTCTTAATGGCATAGAGCACAGGTGTCGAACTCCAGGCCTCGAGGGCCAGTGTCCTGCAAGTTGTAGATGTCCTTGATCCAGCACAGGTGATTTAAATGAATAAATTACCTCTTCAACATGTCTTGAAGTTCTTCAGAAGCCTGGTAATGAACTAATCATTTGATTTAGGTGTGTTGACCCAGGGTGATATCAAAAACCCTTGAGGCCTGGAGTTGGACACCCTTGGTCTAACTGGACTTTCCATACAAGTTCGACACCCCTGGCATAGAGTCATCCAGCTACAGCATTGGTGCTGTAGACGAGCATGGCCTATGCAGCTCTTCACTGGAAGCACCCTCGCCAAAGTATTCTTATAATTATTCCCATGTCTATCTGCTGTATCTAAAGCTGGAGTTAAGGGATTTAGATGCAGTTTTTCAACAGGTGCACCAAGGCAGATTTGACAGGGTTTTGCCACAGAATAACAGTATGCCAGTAGTTAGTGCAGGCCAACTAACTCCTTGGTGTTCATATTTATATTAATCGTTTTCTATCACAAAAAAGTACACGTGTTCATTTAAGTAAATAAACAGAGCAGTAAGAGATGTTTTTCAAAATTTTGTTTTCTTTATTTTGATTTGCCGCTAATGACAATTTTTTTTATTTGTAGATTTTGTAGTGCTCCCTACAATGTGAACCTCTCACCTGAATTTTCAAAGTTTTGTTCAATCCAATTCAATTAAATTAAATTCAAGCTCAACAATCAAATGATCCCCTATGAGAGCAAGCACTAGGCAACGGTGGAAAGGAAAAACTTCCTTTTTAACAGGAAGAAACCTTTGACAGAGCCAGGCTCAGAAAGGGGCAGCCATCGAGGTCATCGAGACGTTTAAGTTTTATGTATCGAGTCTCCAGGGATGGATATCCTGTCTTGTACTGAAATTGTTCTTCTGTCTTAAATGTCCAGCGCTGTTGCTTGTAGTTGTCTTCAATGAAATAGTCATCAGTGTAAACGCCAGAGTCATGTAAGTTTGACTTTGATGGGAGACTCATGGTGATTTACAACCATGATGTTTCCAGATTTGAGGTCAGCGTGCACTATTCCTACAGAACCCAGGTGGGACAGAGCATTTGTGAGTTGACCTAAAATTGGCCTGACTTCGCTTATGGGGAGACCCTGGTTATTCCGGTCCCCTATGTAGTCCCACAGGCATTGATCAAGGAATTCAAAGTTTAGGCAAACCTGCTCTCCGTCGTGGAAAAAGACGTTCCAATTAACAATGTTGGCTGTATCTGGATCCAACTTTCGCAGCTGCTCCAGGATGAAAATTTCCAGTTTTGCCTCTTACTGAACATCAGGGCGGCTCTTGTTGACTTTAATGGCAATGGCTTGGTTGGTTTTTGTGTCGCGACATTTGGCTACAATACCAAAGGCCCCTTCTCCAAGTAAAGCCTCTACCTTCTAGTGGTTTCCCAAAATGCTCCCTTCAACTATTTCAAGCTCATTTGAGCTGAAGGATGGGTTGGCTGACATGGTGAAATGTGTCGGCTTGGTTGTTGAATTGCTGAAAAACGTGAAACTCTCAAAACTTTCCAAAAGGGTTTTGGTTGCTGTCAGGTCAGCGTCCGTTAAGCAGTAAAGTTTAACAGAGCAAAGCCCCTATTAAAAACTCCACATGCATGAAAACTCAGAATTCGGTAGACTAGACATTGCTGGCGCTCCCGGTGAAAGAATTTTGTCAATACGACTTGTAGTTCTTTCTTGGGAAGCATTTGTTTCACAATGACTTTTCTGTTTATTTAAAGCAGCAGAAGAAAGGCAGATGTGTGTGTGTGTGTGTGTGCGCGTGTGTGTGTGTGTGCGCGTGTGTGTGTGTGTGCGCGTGTGTGTTTGTGTGGTGCCACTGGGTGCAGTTGCTATAGCAACCAGGCTCACACCTGCCTGCTTAATGAGCTCTGTCATTCTGCCAAGATTCATCTTTAAAACTTTTTTCAACTGTTGCTGTGTCCACAGTGTTTGCTCTACAGCCATCATTTTACCCTCAAAACGTAGCCATCGTTTTTCTCTTTCCAACATTGTGTTTTTCAAAGCTCAGAGATTTAAACTTTTTGAATTGTGTGGCTCAAAGTAGAGGGATAACCTTCTAACTGACCCATAGAAATACATTGTATTTTTAGTCAGGAGTTTGTTTCAACAGCAAGAAAGACCCCACTTTTTAAATTGCTCCTGTCATCACATTTTTGACACCACAAGGATAAAAGAGACACTGTTGTGTAGAACAATTCATTGGGATCCTCACAGTTCAAAAGCTGTTTTGATGGGAGTTAGGGTCTTGGATTTAGATGCAGTTTTTCAACAGGTGCACCAAGGCAGATTTGACAGGGTTTCGCCACAGAATAACAGTATGCCAGTAGTTAGTGCAGGCCAACTAAATAGGGTATTCTGATTGGCCTGTTAAATTCAAGCTTATTGTTCATTGGTGGATTTTTCTTCTGCACACAGGTGGTTCAGATCTGGGCATTTGGAGTCAGATGGCGACTTTTAGAATCGTCTTTTCTGAATGATTAAAATTTACAGCATTTAGCTGTCTGTAGTGGATTTTCCCACATTTCAGTCATTCAGTGATTAAAATAATGAGGTTTCAATTTTTTATGCAGATGTTTTCTGACTCTACATTTTCTTTTGTCATTAATCAGCTTTTTCTAATTTACATTTTAAACATGTTCGCCTACTTTTAACTTCTTCTCTTTGAATGTCAGCTTTCAATAGTTCTGAACTTTTTTTTCAGGTGAAAATTTCTGTATTTTTCATCTCATTCAACATTTTTAACTTAACATGCAGCAATTATTTCATTTCAGCTCAAAACATTCAGCTATCAGCATCCACACTGCAGTTTCTTCAGAAAATGCATTCTCTAGTTTAGTTTAGAATTTTTAAATGAAATGAAATTAATGAGGCAAAACCACAGGATTCAGAAATGAATTTTTTCTCTCCAACAATTGGTTGTTAGTTGGAAATAACTTCATTGGGGAAGCAAAGCTGTTCAACAAGTAATTCAACCGAAGATCAAAAAGAATAGATGAAAACAAAGGAAATACTTAATTTTTCACTTGTGATGATCAGAGTAGAGACTAAAGGTCTGATTGGGCCGCACAAGATTTCCACTTCCACTTTTCAAACTGGGCCTCAGAACCTCTGCTTTAAATGATTGATCTTCTTTTTGTATCTGTATTGTTTTTATTAGGGTTTTTTAATGTTATGAGGGGTTTTAATAAATATTTTCCAGTCAGATGTATTTTTGTTATCAGAGACACACTTCTATTGCTGCTCTTATTTCATTCAGCAGCAGCGTGAGCAGAAAAGTGACTTCCCTTCAGGTGAATATGTTGTGGATTGAACGTTTAAGCGGGACAGACAACCCCTTGAAATACAATAAAAGAAGCTTGCTGTTGGCACCATTTGCAGTTTGATTTATTTTGCCCTTAAGCATCTTTGACAGCTTTCGTGTGAAGCCCGCCTCACTTATTCCAAGATCTGATCTATCCGATGCATCGTCACCTGGATGGTTGGCAGCTGTTCCTCTTAGAGACAGTTGATAGAGATGTATCTGGGCTGTCATCTCGGCACTGCTCAGGGATTTGTCAGCTAAGCTCACTTTGACTCACTTGTGGGGTGAGCTTCGCTTGTCTGGAAGAATATAATGTGCCCCGCAGTCAACAGTTAGTGCAGCAGGAAGCAGTTTGCCGTCATCCTGCCTCAGATTTAAAAACAAAAAAATCAGGATGTTTATTCCTATTAAACTGTCTTGGAGTGAGGGGCTAAAGCAGGGCCTTTTAATTAAAAGGGAAGATTTTTTTGGGGGGGAAAGGAGCCGGATGGGAGCGGTCAGTTTTCTCAAAGTACATGACCTGGCTTGAAATGTTTTTTGCTACAGCTCCTCAAATCCTGGATTTTTTAGTCCTACTCTTTCCTTTGGAGGAAAGGCCTGTCTTAAGAGGAGCCTCTACTAGTGTTCTGTCTCCTTTTAAAGTTTCTAGTAGAGTAGACAGCTTCCTGAAACGTCCTTAGTTTATTAGTTACACTAACACAATATATTTTATATTAATCAAAATCTGGATTCTGGGCCAAATTCATAATTTTTCTTTGATTTTTTTGGTACATTGCAGTTTTGTTTTAATCACCTCATAATCCAGGAAATAGTCAGAATTCAATTCATTGGCTTTTACTGTGTTTATGGGAAATACCTTTGGGTCAATCTGGTGATGAATGCTGTGTGTAGAACCATCCAGGAATCCAGCTAGAATGTTTGGTATAAGTATTAATAATGTGCAGATTTCTGCCTTAGAGGAATTTTATAGGAATGTATGATCAAATTCCACTGTTTTTGTTTGTAATTCAATTGGAATTTCAGAAGTCCAGCAGGGCAAGAAACACGCAGTTCTAGAATAAGACATGATTGTAAGTCATAAATAAACCAGCAATTTTCACAGTAAGACATAAGAAGCCAGCAGAGAGATTTATCACATAAATGTCTCCATAAACATGAAATGATTTATCTAAACGGAGGCTTAAGCCTGCTGTAGTCACATTACATATGTAAATGTCTACACTTTTTCTTTTACCTAAAAACACAGTGGCAGCCACACTGCTGGCTTGTTTACAGTCTGTATGATGGTCCTTGATAAGTGCACTGTCATTATAGCTAATGGAGTCATTGAAAATCAAAGGCATACTACACCAAAGTGGATCAGGAAACATGGGGGACTGAATTGGTTCTCATTATTTATGAGCCCTTCACAACAAATATATGTGCAAGATGATGACTAAACTTGTATTTGAATTCGTATTGCCTTACCTGCTCTCTGGAATTGACAGCAGGCTTTTTGTTATTCAAAAATAAATAAATGTATGAAAGTAAACCTAATGTGTTTAAAAACTAAAAATGCCAATCTTGTAGATGATTTCATGCATCACTTATAAGTTGACTTTTACAGCAGCACGTTGGATCTGAAATCAGTGCATTCATGTGCGAGCTCGTGTGTGTGTGTGTGTGTGTGTGGGGGGGGGGGGGGGGGGGGGGTTATTTTGAGAGTCTGCTGAGCAGACAAAGACACAATCTATAACTCAAGAACTTCAGCTAGTGTGGCTCCCAGAGAAAAAGGCCAAAATAAATACCACAAAAATGTCACAGAGTGCGTAGATCAGACCCTACAATATTACTGGTAGGCACACACACACACACACACACACACACACACACACACACACACACACACACACACACACAAAGCCACCTTGCACAGTGACATACTCACACATAGGCAGCAGGATCATTTGCATAATCTTCACCTAATTCCTTGTTCTTCCCTGGTTGTCCGTTGTCTCGCTATGATAAATTACCCCAAGCAACCTTGCAGGTTCCTTAATATGGTGCTAATTGGCCAATTAGGGCGCCGTTTTGCCTGAGGATTTCGCCACTTTTTGCGGTTATATTTCAAGTTTACTGTTAATCAACAAATGGCCTCAGATTCCTCTTCTGTCAAAATCCAACCACACATTGGACTATGCTCAAAAACACAAAGATACAGTGCATATGGTACTGAAGGCACATTTAAAGGTAGAAGAGCTGTACAAACGAGGGCAATAAAAATCACATAAATGAAGGACAGAGTCTTAATCTATACGAAACCAGGCCTAGAAAGGTCTTAGAAAAAAAGTCCTATGCCCAGCTGAATCATGGCAGCCTTTACGGCTTTGCCCAGGTAAAAGCCATAGACGATATAAAAGACCAGTACAATGTCACTCACTGGTTTGTGCAGCGAGCATATCTTGCATAATCCTCCTGACGCTTGACAATGGCCAAAATTTACAAAATTGACTTAATATTTGATTCACTATGACCTGAATTGAGTAACTAAACCTAAAAACTCATCACAAAAACCTTTTACTGAGGTCAGTTCTAAGAGCCTTGTTTCCACAAACTTCTGCAGGACAGGAAGTGTTTGTGAAACCTGGTACTGGCCTTTTAAAAGACTGCAGATTGCGGAAGAAATGTCAGACTGTTAAACTCAAAACTCAATCAGTTTAACCTGAGACACATAATCCTAACTATAGTGGGAAAATGAATATGATCACACTACTTAAAACATAACCCAAGTACCAAGGTGCTTACATAATATACTTAAAAATTAGAACTTTCTGTAAGTTGGTAAAATACAGATAGGCAAACAATGCAGGTGTCATCAGTTGGAAATGGCATTAAGTGCAGTAATTTCTTATTTTCAGTGGATTCTTACGTGTGAGCATTCATATCATTTCAAAATATGACAGTTTCCCAATTTTCTTGCCACCTTAT
This sequence comes from Pundamilia nyererei, assembly GCF_000239375.1. Taxonomy (NCBI): domain Eukaryota; kingdom Metazoa; phylum Chordata; class Actinopteri; order Cichliformes; family Cichlidae; genus Pundamilia; species Pundamilia nyererei. The sequence continues at coordinate 891,743 of NW_005187554.1, forward strand.
CATCATCGGCATCTCTTTACCCCTCCAGCTTTTTTCTTTTGTCATCATGAATTAGACCCACTGTGGGGGTTAACTCATACAGTGCTCTCGCGCCTACAGGTTATTGTTTAGGCGTTTTGCGCTGCCTTTGTACTCCCAGAGTTGTCTCTTGCTATTTACCTCCTCTGCAGGGTATTGTACAGTTTGTCACTGTTGTCTGCGCACAATCTCTCCCTACTAACACAACTCTATTTTTGACTCAAACTTAGTTCCTCCCTATATCCTCTTTCACACAGAGTATTTTTTTTGTTAGAATGGCATTAACGCCCCCGTCTCCTGCGTGCACTGGAATATATCACTGTTGTTATTTGAAGCATTTTCTTTTACTTGGATTTTAAGTTCACCTGACTTTCTGACATTTTTGCAGTATAACATAAATAAAACTGAAGTTTTGAAAAGAGCGTGCACCTGTCATTTATTTAAATAGTCCTACCCCCATCACAGCTTTCTCAGCTTCTTTTTCCATCTAAAATCTACAGTTTGATGCCTTTCCTTTTGGATTAAAACAAAATCATGTTTATATTTGTCACATTCAAATCCCAGAGAAATAGGCTTGTTTCCCATTTTGCATCTTAAGATGCATTTTGAAAGCTTGCCAGGTTTTGTTGTTGTTTTGCATCTCATTCACTTTTTTAGTTTCTGACCTATTTTCTTTTCTTTTAGGATCTTCTACGTGTCTCATGACTCCCAAGATTTGAAGATCTTCAGCTACATTGCCAGAGATGGACAGAGCAATGTGTTCCGCTGTAATGTGTTCAAGTCCAAGAAGAAGGTAAGACAGAGAGAAGCTCCGTTTTAATGTCACTTGATGAGTTGGATAGATTCACTTAACTTAAGCCGTACACCTACTGCTCTGCTTTAGACATCATCTCATAAATTTGTTTTAAACAACTGAACAACAACAGAAAGCAATTTTATAGCAACCAAAAGTGGTTGCTATAAAACAACACAAGGACAAAAGTTGTACACTGAGGACTGGCTGTCTTATGTTAAGAAGTAATTATTTATTTATTTTGAGGTTGTTTTTTTTTGGGGGGGGGGGGGGGGGGGGTCTATTAGCAAGATTAATCAAAAAGTTGTAATCCGGTTGTGAGTTTTTTGGGATTTATCTTCTTCTTGTTTTCACTTCATAAATGCATATTCATTTGAAATACTGAAAATTAATTTGAAATAAAAAAAATATTGGGAGTCACCATTCAGATGTTTTTGTAAAAATATCGCTCATCCAGATACAGATATTCTAGAACTAGTACCAAGGCTGTATAACAAACCACACATTGCATGGTTACATGGTTTCAAACTAACCTTCTATTAGATCTAAATCTTTTATTATAAAAAACCTTTAGTCACAATTATAAATATAGTATGAAAGCCTACTTGAGGCTCAAATTTTAACCAGAGAGACTAGAATACGATGTTGGTATTTAAGGAATTGAGCTAAGTCACTTGATTCATATCTCTCTGACAGATTGTGATTTGTGTAAATGTGGAGCCTTTGTTTTACAAACGTTAGTCAAAGAGTTCCCCAGGAATGAGGACCAGTACTACAGTGCTTAAATCTTTGGGCAATATTACAAGAAAACACTGCATACATTTTCGGTTCTCTGCAGATGATACCCAGCTGTGTTTATCTACGAAGGCAGATAATATAAGACAATTAGTTAAACTGCAGTCACGTCTTAAAGATTTAAAGGCCTGGATGTGAAGTCATTTTCTTCTCCTGATTTCAGAGAAAGATTAGGCCCTAAAAATCTTGGAAGCATGATGTCTAACCAGATACTTAGAAACTTACAAAGGATGGCATTACCTTGGCCTCCAGCAACATTGTGAAGAATCTTGTCATTTTTGATCAGGATGTGTTTTTCAGTGCATGTATTAAACAAATATGTAGGGCTGCTTTCTTTCATCTTTGAAATACTGCTAAAATTAGAAACAGCAGAGCCTTCAGCTGTCATGTCCTGTAGAACTAGCTCCTAGCTTGGATTCAGGAGACAGGCACCCTCTCTACTTTTAAGATTAGGCTTCAAATTGTTCCTTTTTGATAAAGTTTAGATTTAGGGCTGGATCAGGTGACCCTGAATAATCCCTTAGTTATGCTGATATAGGCCCAGACTGCTGTGGGACTTTCTGTATGATACAATAAGCATCACAGTCATTTCTGCATCGTTTCCACTCACCTATACCACTTTTTAATGACAGCATGTCATTACACTTTTGTCTTCTCCTAGTCTGTCTCCTTGTGCTCTCTTTCTTTTATTTTGTCGTTTCCTTCCACTCCAGCTGGTCGCGACAGTTGGCTGTCCCTCCCTGAGCCCGATTCTGCTGGAGATTTCTTCCTGTTAAAAGGGAGTTTTTCCTTCCCACCATCACAAGTGCTTGCTCATAGAGGATTTTCAACACCAAAATTACAAATGAATTTACAAAAACACATAATATAATCACATAGGCGGGGGGAAATGCAAGAGTTCAAAGAGTTACTTGTCTAAATTGTGTGGAAGTTTAAAATGGTTCATGCAAGCCTCAAGTACAACACCACAATAAAATGTCACTAAGAGGTGAAGAGTGACAATTCAAGGGAATTTATGAGAAAGTCTTGCTTAATCAATACGTCTTTTAAAAGTATTTAATAGAAGATACTGTCCACTGTAATTCACCTTTTGTAGTTAACGGTCAAGAGTTTCCTGCGTGGCAGGCTGTGCTCTGGCTGGTTCTGGAGCAACAGTTCAAGTATATAATCTGGGGCCAGGCCATGAAGGACTTTAAAAGCAGCAAGTTAAATTTAAAAGGTAGTTCTTGACCCGCAAGTGGGCAGCCATTAAAATCTGCTATGCTTCACATAACTGATTATGGTGAGTATGGTAAAACCTGAAAATGTGTTTGGACACACTCCGCTGATAAGTAGTGCTGAACTGCCAGTGAGCAAGTTGCTTCATGCCAACCTCTTCATACTCAGTTTCTCAAAAACCAACTAATGAGACTTTTTTTTTCTTAACCTTGTTCTGCTAACCAGATTCTGCTTTGTTTGGGTTGTTTATGATTTCGAGTTCTTCCCAATTTAGATTTGTATGATGTCTTTTCCGATTTTTTTTTTTCAAAAGGAGCAGCAGAGAGGATGGGCTTCAACCTAGAATGAGTCATACGAATAATGTGTTCTTACATGGCTGTATCTCAAACCACTGAGGTACTTTTTAGTGCTTGTGTGTCTGCAGTCTTTCTTATCTGTAGAAGTTTTCATCACTGCATCTGATCTGCAGAGATGAAGAAATGCCGTACCGTGCTATGAAAAAGTCTTTGCACCTTTTACTGATTTTATTTTATTTTTTTGCCACATTTACATGTTTCAGATCATCAAGCCAATTTTAATATTGGACAAAGATAACCGGATTAAATGCAGAATGCAAATTTTAAATGATGATGTGGGAAAACTATCCACATCTATCTTGCCCTTTATGAAAAGGTAATTCAAGTCCAGCATGAACGGCCAATTTAAGGCATTTGACTGCCATGTTGACTGTTGGTAGGACGTTCCTTTTATGAATGTGATTTCTTGATTCAACATGTCTGGCAGTAATCAGGTCTGGGCGAGTTTAGTGAAAATGAACTCATCTATCCTGTAAATGTGGTTAATCCCACTTAATTAATGACTTATCAGTTTTTTTCACACAGGTCCAGGTAGGTTTGGCTGCCTTTATAAATGAACTCATCATTTCTAAACTGCATTCTGTATTTAGTTGGGCTGTCTTTGTCTGAGATTAGAATTTGTTTGATCTGAAACATGTATCTGTGACAAATGAAAGAAAATCAGGAAAGGGGAAAATACTTTTTTCCACACCAACGTGTATTTCTCAATCCTCCGCACTTTTACAGCCCAGTTCAGTCCTCCTAACTAATATCTCATAATACCCTGTGTGAATCTTCTGTTTCACCTGCAAGGCTCACATTTTATTTCCTTTATTAATCAGCTGTGATGTGTAATTAGAATACACTAGAGGGGTCGGATTTGTTTTTGTTAATTCCCAATTTGATCTCAAGTCAGCTGGGCCAGAAAATCCTATGAAGCAAAAAATGTATTCACAAAACACACTCCCAAGTTGGCTTAAGCCCCCTCCTTCAGTGTGGTATGGCAGACCATGGATAATGCCTTTGTCAGTGAGAAGGATGTTAGACTGATGGTGATTCAGATCTCTGGTTCAGATGAAATTACCACTTCTGACAATCACTCTGATCTGTTTTTATGCAAAACAATGCTTTCTGGAGCAATCCATTGAAAGGTTCCAACATCATTCTCCACCGTCTGTGCGGCTTTCACACTATGCCAACCCAGCAAATGGGCCAGATTGGACCTTTTAGGCAGGCTGCTAGCTGTTAGCCCTGTTAGCTTATTCATTTATGTAATTTACAATGAAACGGCTCCACAAAAGAGGGTGGACTGATTGAGCTCATGAATGGATGATTTAAACAGTCACCTATTTTGGGCCTTTAATGCAGTTTATTCTTAGGAAGGTTTTCTCATTATCTAACATTACCTGGCACAATTTCTTATACCTTGTGATCTCAAATGTTTCACTTCCTCATGATGGGACATTATTGGTGCTGAACTAAGGTGTTCTAAATTCTGTGATTTTTTTTTTTTTTTTTTTTTTTGGGGATTTTGGTCGAGATAGGTCTCAAGAAGAAAGGTGTAGCTGGTGTAAATGGTGCTCATCATAAACATTTACCTTGGCACAAATAGGTATCATGGAAAAAAAAGATTTTCCGACAGCATTCATGTAAGTTAGAACACTTGTATGAGCAATTTTCAGGAGAGGATGAAAAGCAGGTGACCCATATGCCATAAGGCTATCGCAGAGGTCTGGATTCAGATACACCATACAGTATGTCCTTTCCACTCTCAACTGTCATAATAAAAGCTAAAACAAAAGACCTAAAATACTTTTTAAAAGTGCTTTTACTTACTAGCATGCCAGAGAATTGAACTACCAATCTAATGATTAGTAGGTAAATGCTGAGGCACAGCTGCCAAAATCTGATTTCCAATTTTAACTGGCAGTTGCACTGATGGTGCTTGTTTTGGTTTTATGTAATTTTTCATTAGAGTCGTTAGTTATAATATTGGGTATTTGCTGATTTATCAGTACCAGCATTTATAACAGAAAGTGTATTTCCATTAATTTTCATTTTTAGCAATTACAAAACAAAGTTATATAATTAAAGAAGACATTCATCTAAGGCTACGTTCACACTGCAGGCGAAAGCGCTTCAAATCCGACTTTTTTGACCATATGCGACCCATATCCGATCATGGTATGACAGTGTGAACGGCACAAATCCAATATTTTCAAATCCGACCTGGGTCACTTTCGTATGTGGTACTGAATCCGATACATATCTGATGTTTTAGAAAGCGACTGCTGTTTGAATGGTCATGTCGCATTAAATTCGTCTTTTACGTCACTGACACAAGACAGACGGTAATTATCAGCGCTGGAGAAGACAAACGAGAAAGCGTGGTGGCGGAAACTGGAGACGGAGTGATTCAATGGACAGAAACTGAGGTTTTGGACTTGATTAGCATATGGGGAGACAATTCTATTCAAGATAAACTTGAAGGGTCGTATCGTAACCGGGCTGTGTTCGAGTGCATTGCCAAAGAAATGGTTGAACGAGGGCACAGGCAAATGTGGCTACAGTGTCAGAGGAAACTGAAGAGCCTCAGGGCCATGTTTAAAGAAGCTAAAGATATAAACAAACGAAGTGGACGTGGTCGAGTCACCTGCCCGTTTTTTGATGAGCTTGACCGTGTTTTGGGCGACAAACCCAGCTGTCAGCCAGCTGTCACCCAGCTGTGACGTCTTCTTTTGCGCATGCGGACGGCTTTGAGGGCCGTGAACCACTCACACTAGAGCGCGTTTGCAGTCACATTTTATTTGTAGTGTGAACAACCAGACAAATTAAATCGGATTTGATCAAAAAATCGGAATTGAGCATTAAGACCTTCAGTGTGAACGTAGCCTAACAGATGAAAGATTCCTGGTTCGATCCTGGTTTGGGTCAGAAAGGGGCACTGATGTAAAAACTCTGCTAAATCAAACATGTAGAGCGACCGTCTGTGATAAGCCCTTCTAAATAAGGTGGCAACTGGAGGTAGCTTCTACAAAGAAGAGATGGAAGAAACACCCTTCAACCATGTTACGAGTGTTGATGTTGCATAGTCTGTCCACTAGAGGGCACTCTGCAATATCCCCATTGCTGTGCAATGTGCCTGCTAAGTGCAAATGAGTAATCCGTGTCTTGCAACAATAGAATTTTTAAGCTGCATTGTCATATTATTTTAGGAAGGAGGTGTAAATAACAAAACATAAAAAATAAACAAATCTGTTTATGTTTTGTGTTACTTAAAGAAAAATTATTTTGGGCAATATATCAGATTTTTAAGTATTCAAATAGATGTATTTGCATCTGTGTTAAAAATCCTGTATCAGCTGGGCTCTATTTTTTCAAACGATCAGTGAAAGAATTTGTGTTTTTGTGTCAAAACAACCTCAAACTTTGTTGCTGCATAATTACAAGATGGACAAAGACTGATCAGTGCATCATTTCCGATGTTTTCACAGTCTGGTAGTTATGTGGCGTTCACAACAATCCCACCTTCTCTTTTAAATCTAGTCACTGTCTGAGTCGCATCCTGACAACCGCTAAAAAAGACACACCCTGGTTTTCCTCCTTGCACTGTGGGCCTGGCATTGGTGTGAGGAACAAGTATGAGGGTCTTCTGGGGTGGATATGTTGCTGCTGAAATAAGCTGAGCAGAGACAAAGTTAAAACAGAGTCCAGCAGTGTGACACAGTTTGGAAATGTGCTCCCAGTTTTCCACTTTAGCTGCCAATTCAGAGGACTTGATAGTTAAGTCCAGGGGTTAGCTGGGTGAAGCGCACACTGCCTCATTATCTCTTACAGACAGACTGGCATTGACACATGAGCACACATACACGCACACACACGCGCAGACACACACATATTCTGTTCAGAATACAAAATGGAGAGTGACGCATACCAAAAATCTCTGGGCAACCAAGGCCCTGAGGCCATTAAACTGAAAACTTATCTGTGCGCGCGCGCGCAGGCATGTAATGCTTTTTAAAGTGTATTGGTGGTGAAGAGACTAAAGGCAGGGGCTGTTTTTAATGGAGAACTTATTGACAGTTTGAATTCATTTATTACAGTTCACATCTGGATGATATTGATTACATTTATAACTTTACAGAGTTTTTAAAAAAGCATTTCCCTGTGGCAGAACCAAACATGAACCTGTTGTTGTTCTCCTCTGGGTGCATGATGCCGCATTAGACTGCACTGTGAAAAAGCACATTAGTACAAAAAAATAAAGTCAACTAAGTAAACTAGTTTGGTTTATGTGTAATCAGTCTTTTTGCTCTGGAAAGTTAGCAGTTGGCTTTGCTTTCTGTAGTTATGTTTGAGTTGTTGTGATCAGCTACTACCTTTTAAAATTAGCCTTTCAATTATTTATTTTCGTTTTCTCATTTACTGACAATAGCAACTTCATAGAAACTAAAGCGTTACAAACACTCTCAACATATATTTAGAACCAGCAGATGATGATCTGGGTCTTATCTGGGATTATTATCGCTTTTCTCAGTTTGAATATGGTTGAGAAAAAATATTATTTTTTAGGCTAAGACACACAGCCAAGATGCATCTGCCAGGGCTGAAAATGAAGGACACAGGTTAAAAATTGCATTTCCTCAAGGAGTCACTTGAGCAAAAACAAGTCAAGAAGGTCCCTGTAGATTCAGTAGCTGTGTTAAACTGCTGCTTTTAATAGCAGAAATGACCATTTTTGCAGTCTGGAACAAAAGCTAATTTCTGCCTCTATAATGAAGGCAGGTGGGGGGAATTTTTTTAATGACAATGTTTGTGCTGTTGGTACCTTTGAAGTTTTATTAAAATTGTGTGACAAGTTTTAAAGTCTTCTAAGACGATTGTGATTTCTTTTAGTACAGTGAAGTGTGGTGTGGGTATATAACTAGGGATGGGTATCGTTTAGGTTTTATCTGATACCAGTACCAAACCGGTACTTTTGAAACGGTGCCGGTGCTTAAACGGTACTTAAAGAATGGAGAACACAAAATTGGTCCTAAAACCTCTCATGTTCAGCTGTTTTTTGTAAAAAGATAACAATGTTAGCCTTTTCTGCAGCTATGGGGCATATATGGTATCACTCTTGGCTGGAAGCAGTGCTTAAACAATGGAAAAAACACAAACTTTGTCCTAAACCTCTCATGTTTAACTGTTTTCCACTTTTTCTTTGGTCATTTTAGCCTTTTTGTCCAGGGTGAAGGGAGTATCTGCCATCAAACAAGAAGACAGCCGCATGTAGCTATGATGATGTTTGCTAGTTCACCTTACCTGCATTAATATAATAACTTGGTTAGCCTACTCAACGTAAATTACACACGAACAACATTAAGCTACTCACGCAGAGAAGAACGGCTGCTGCTGCCATCATCATCCGTCATCATTCTGCTACACTGGCAGGGCTAGGGGCCAGGACTCTCCTCTTCGGGTTCTTGGGGGATGTTGCTAACTCCGGGTCCGATAACAGGCACCACACCCGCAGTAGATGTGCTCGGTGTGAGGTCTCGCAGCAAGCTATCAAATACGGTGCATTGCTCGGCTTTTAACAAAACGCTATAAGTCGCCAGGTGTTTCATCAGATTTGATGTGTTACCTCCTTTGCACAGTATCAGCTTAAAGCACTTGTTGCAGGCTGCTGAGTTTGCATATTTTGCTGTGAAGTACAGCCAGACTTTGACCGCTTCGCCTTGGACATTTTTAAACTGTAGCTCTGCTCTAAAAGAACGTACGTACCTGGGCCCGCCCACTACGCTCGCAAAGGTGAAATGATTGGCTAGAATTCAAAGTGTATGACATCTCAGGGAAAGAAAGCACCGAACTGTGCGCTGCTTTTCGGTCTGGTTACTACCGTTTATGTCAGAACCGGTGCACATCCCTATATATAACTCACCACTGTTTATGCTTGTGTGTGTGTGTCTTACACCCAGTGCATTGCAGCGTATGGATCCAGCTTGCTAAGCACCCATGCTACTGTTAGCTGATAATTCAAATTCTGACAAAGGCTAAATCAGAAGGAAGCACTCTGGCATAATGAGAAGAATAAAGGTAACCATGTCAAACATGCAATAAAAATGTCATTCGTGTGGTTTTGTGTGAGTGCACGTGGAAACCTGTGAGAGGACAATTAGGAAGATGATTAAGGAGACTTTATTCTCCTTCTAACTACCAGCAGTGAGAAAATGTCTTGGCTTTATATCACAGCGGCATAAAAAAGGCTTCACTGGCCGATCACTTCTAACACTTAGGCAGGTTCTCCTTCTCTCTGTCTCTCCTCTACTATGACTTATGCTCTCTCATTCATCCTCCTCCTTCTCCAAATCAGTACTTCAGTGGATGCTAATGAATGGTCGAGTCACTGTTATGTAGAATTGAAGTGTGGGTGATGGAGCAAAGAGTGTTCATCCACACAGTGAATGCCACATTGGCTCCAAGTCCACAGACGGTACTACTCTATTTAAGAGGCAGCTGTAAGTAAGAGCAGAAGCAAGAGGTGGTGTCAGAAAGCGTTACGCCTTTCAGAAGCCATGTTTTGAATATTATATATTGGGAATCCACACGCAATATTCATAAGAAGCCACAGTGATCAATGATTGCGTGGTTTATTTATCGCAAATCAAAAGAAATAGGCAAATGTTTTGACTTATCACTGTTCAGGTCAGTTTTTCAGCCACTTATTTTTAAGCCTGTCTCCTCTCACATGAGCTGTCAGTGTTTGGAAAGTCTGAAGCAGTGAATGCAGCACCTGCGTCACACAACTGCCCCTGCCATGCCTTGTTGTTGGTGGATATTGCTCCATGGTGTCACTAGTGGTGCTTGAGATATGCAAACAAGTTTTTGAAATAGCTTAGAATATATCAAACCCTCTATATAATTTTTACTTTGCAAGTTTTTACATTTCAGAAAGTATATGTTTAAACTTTATATTCTGGCCTACATATGGTTATATATGTAATAATGGCAGTCAGTTAAAGCAGTATATGAATGAGGCGAGGTTGTATATTTCTCTGGTTTTAATGAACATTGAATACAGATCATTTAGTGTAGTGGTTTATTATTTAGTCTAGTCTAGTTACATAATTATAGATCAATGTATAAAGGTGTTTATATTAATATAACTAGGGTTATATTTATTTATAGTGCAATTTGCATGTATTAGATTATATAATCAAAAAAGGAAACATATATATATTTAAATATAGTGATCTAAATAGTGGTAAACGTTATTTGCTTCTTCCTATTTTCAAACAGATATTGATTTAATCTTCCTTCCTGTAAGTAAGTTTTCTCTTTACGTCGTCAGTGTCATCCATTAGAGCTTCAGTGTTTTGTAAAATATACAGGTCTTTCCCAGTGCAAGTCTCACAAGATTTTGGTGGTAATCCTAATGAAGCTAGCCCAGCTTTAGACCATGTCATGTGTTGGTATCATTACTCTAATGTCTAATCTTGGCGATATCTGCATCAGTGAGGCGGGGGCACTTTAACAAGCCTAACATAAAGAACGGCACTCATAAGGATCATAAAACATAATGTGGATAACTTGGTTTTGGTCTTTTAAACCTGATAATTGACTCTATATATTACAGCTCAGTAATAACATGTCGAGCTTTAATGTAGAGTCCTGCTGTTGTTCTGTGTTTTTAATTTATCTACCCAGCTAATGGATGTAGTGAGAGCTGTGGTTATTGTGTCAAGTGTTCCTTGAGTTCATTTAATGAAATTCTCATTGAGATTTGGACGGAGAAGATTGCAAAGGCCAGACTTTTCTCTTGAGAGGGAGATTTTTCCCTCGTGGCTAATTACATTAGAAAGTTTGGGGTAAGGTACAGGGCTAGTACTGCCCGTTTCAAATAAGAGATTAGAAACTAAAATGTCTTAAAGAACAAGATGTGTGCAGGGTGTATATTTTTACGTGGATGGTGTTTAAATGTAGCCACTGTAGATTTTAGCTTTAAAGTGAAGAATCAATGGTTTCCTCGCTGACTTTATAGAGTGCTGATGTAAAATGATATAAGGCCAATTCAATGATAAGGACTCACTTTGTTCTTGATACAGCTTGGGGAAGGCAATTGGATTTAATAGCCTTTCAGCACTTTTTATTGAATATCCATATCTCAATGAAATTATCCTTCTGTCTTGAGCTGTAGTCTCTCCTCTCTGTTAAAGCTGCGTTGCTTCTGCACCAGTGGCACGACTAAATCAAAGTTCCAAATCAAACAGAACTGGAAATGGGTTGGCCATTTGTTTTAAGTTACTCCTTTCCTAACACTACATATCAGTCGTGTTATATATTGATGATTAGATTCCCCTGCTGAAATGTAAACACAGGCAGAAGTCAACTGGCTGTCCTGACATAATTACTCTGTCTTATTCTCCAGTGTTTTAGCTTTGTGCTATTTACAACAACCGCTATAAGCTCGCTGAAGCTGTCATGGAACTTGACAAGTCTACCCTTTTAAAAAAAAAAACATTTCACTGGCTTATTTGATGATTTAATGAGGTTGTTCTCACTCCCAACCCAGGATGTGGTCAGGATCCTTTGGCTTCACATAGTGACACACTAAGCAACCCTTAAATGTCATTTTTCCAGTATACAGGGTAGTGCCGTAGGATAGTGGGAAGTTCTGCAATGTCTAAAACAAGCACGATGCGACTGTGGGCAAAACCGTTGTCCAACCGTGTTACACCATGGTAACCAAGAAAGCAGGAGAAGTTTGTGGCAGACAAAGTTGACAGATGTTTATCATTTTATATTTGTAACCCAAACCACGAGTTTACTGCTTGCCCCTGGAAGCTTCTTCAACAGCAAATTGGTCCCAAAGAATTGGCAAGACCAAAAATAGTACAGAATACCCTTTTGAAGAGCATGAGAGCAAGGGAGCGTTACCCTGCCCAGAACAGGGTTACCAGGGTCCCACCCTGGATCCAGGCCTCCTACAGGGGCCTGAGGGCACGGTTGCCCCATCTTTGCCCATCCCAAATACCTAGATTGGCTGTAGGGGATCAGTGCAGTGGATGCAGAGCAGAAGTGGAGGTCCTAGTTGTACCCAGCTGTCAAAACTCGCTAGAGCGACAAAATATGTCCCTCTGTTACTCACTTTGAAATCCAAGCTCCAGTGTCTTGGTGTCTTGGGAAATGGCATGTTAAAATATGATGGAAAAGGTTTCATCCCCAAGTGCCAAAATGTGACAAACTAGGACTGAGAATTTCTTACATGTTCTCAAATTCACACCGACAAGATGATGTTCCAGTTTACTGTCTAGTGAGTGACAGAGGAAAGGGGAGAATCCAGAACATTCAGATGCTGTCTGGCACTCCTGCCACAGAGCGAGTTAATTAAAAGATACTGACATTTAAACAAATCCTGGAGAGAGAAAAGGTGACAGGGGAGAGAAAGAAGAATCAAGAAAGGTTGACAGAAGCAGTAAGATGATTGAAACTGGTTTTGGGGGGGGGG
>NW_005187554.1:904414-949108 GCF_000239375.1 Pundamilia nyererei
TGTAGCCATGTGTGGTGCCTCGAAAGCAAGCTAATGGTTCAGAAGAGTCACTGAGACGTTATAAATCAATTTCCTTACACTTCGCGCATTCACATGCACACAGAGACTTGTCCATTGATTAGGAGTTATTTCACTCTCATAATATTCACCTGCAGTGCCAGAACTATGGTATAATTCATTCCTGTTCCCCCCCTAATTTCAATCAAAGTGTTTGAAGATCAGACTATGCTGTGCCCTGATCATTATAGTGATCAGAGAGCGTCTAATGCAAATCTTTAAAGGATACGCCAGTGAAATGATCTGTCTTGTATGCTAAAGAAGATTTGTATACACTGAGCAATGGCTGCGTAAGTTGTAGAAGGACGAGAGGAAACTGTCATCACAGAAGGAATAGACATATGAAGAGAGATATACGTGGTAATTCTTTAATCACAAGCAATTCCCTTGCTCACCACCCCCGCTCTTGTTTACCCTGCTCTTTCCTAGATTATATTATATTCCCATTTGCCCCTTATTTTTGCCTGTGCCAAGACTTGCAAGTGGACAGCCAAAGCACCGCTCAACCTCTGTGGGTAATTCAGGATAAATAATGCATCACACTTTTGGACAGACTTCATCTCGTCATCACTGAGGAAGAGCCAGCTCACCAGAGGCTTGATATGTAGAGAAGAAAGGGATAGAAAGGCAAAGATAAGGAAAAGATACACTTTTATTTAGTTGAACTGACAGAGAGGAAAAGTGATGGGGACAGAGTTGGAGACAAAAAAGAGGACTTGACAGAGATGGTGACAGATGTCCAACATAGGCAGCAGCAGCCTTTCCAGCAGGGTATCGAGGTTTTGCATTTGAGTGACAGATCTTTTAGTGATCCTGTCAGCTGCCACAATTGGAGATTAGCTAGAGAATTGGCTGAAGGCAAAAAATGTTCAGATAAAGTGCAAGTGTCTTCATAAAAAGTTAGTTAAAAAAGAAATTGTGTTAAAAGCAGCATTGAACATAGTGGTGTAACACTAAGGACATTCAAGGAGTTTCTATATTAAGAGGACCTCAAAGGAACAGTTAGTTATGTCTTTTTTTAGTTAACTTCAATTTACTTCACTTCAGTTCAGTTCAAATAATGCCACATCACAGCAAGCATTTATATTGTAAAACCCCAAACACTAACAATCGAACTACCCAGAGATTAATAAAAATTTACGATTAAATGTAGAGCATTGTGTAAGCACAAAGATGGGCCTGAAAGCCAAAGACTCTGCTATCCGTTCTACTTTTAAATACCCTAGCAACCACAAGTAAACCAGCAATCTGAGAGTGAAGTGTCTCTCCAGTTAATATATTTTTACCCAACTAAAAATACTTGGTTCATGTTGAGATTGGCAGCATTGGTTGGACGTGTTAGCCTGAAAGCATGTTGTCATGTGTTGAAGACTTGGAGCTTGGTTCTGAGAATATAAAGTCATTGGGAAAGTGTTTACTGACAATTAGGATACTTTTCAGACCCAGAGGCTGCATCTATTGTTAATATGAAGTCTGTGGTTTGGTTCAGTTGCCATAGATAGTTGTATGGAAAGTCCAGTTAGACCAAGGGTGTCCAACTCCAGGCCTCAAGGGTTTTAGATATCACCCTGGGTCAAATTAGTTCATTACCAGGCCTCTGGAGAACTTCAAGACATGTTGAGGAGGTAATTTAGCCATTTAAATCAGCTGTGTTGGATCAAGGACACATCGAAAACCTGCAGGACACCGGCCCCTGAGGCCTGGAGTTGGACACCCCTGAGTATCAGATTTCTGAGTCTGGATCAGAAATCTGATCCAGACTCAAAAGACTGCAGTCTGGTTGAAAAGGTAAACAGCGTACAGTAATGCTATGAATAATAATAATAGTAATTCCCAATTATTATTTGGGAATAATTGGAAAATATGGTTGTGTATTTATGATATGCAGCTTTTTGTTAACCCAGCTGACTCTTAAAATGAACAAGGGCATTTTTTCTGGCATTGCCAATCCCAACGGTCATAACTAAGGGGCAAATTACATCAAAAAAATATTTAAAGACTTTGAACAAATGGCTAAAACTGTATTTGTTGAAAGGGACTTCGCATTTGGCACTTTTGACTTTGCAAGGTTTTACTTCTTTAAGATGTTGTCCCAGTTCAGTTTCAACAGAATAGCAACAGAGAGAATCTCCTCCACGTTAATCTCACTGTCTAAGCACTTAATTGTCCATAAGCACATTTGACCAGAAGAAGAAAAAGCTTTTTTTTCTGTCCTTTGACTTCGATTCAGTTTTTCGGTCTCATAGGAGACCTTACCAAAGCAGCAATCAGTTATTTAAGCCCCCATGAAAAGGTTCAAGTTTTCTTTTGTCCCAGCGACTCTGAGAAGCGGGTCTATACTTTTATTACAATTAAACTTAACTACTGCAGCACATTGCACTCTACTCTCCCCCCAGAAGCTTTTAAAACAATTGCAGCTTACAAAGTACTTCTGGCAGACTGTAACTGGAGCAAGTGAAGTGCTCACATCACTGCCGTTTTAAAGTCCCTGAACTGGCTCCTGATGCCTTTGAGGATAGATATTTAAGATCCTGGGAATATGGATGTCTTCTTAAAGAAGCAATTAAACTGGTTGATATGCTGCAAAAAAGACACCTGACCTGTGTAGTGCCCTCAGTCTTTGCTGCTCACTCTAGCAAAGATGAAAGACTGTGATGGATTTGACTTTGCCAGTTTTGGCCCCAAAGTGCCTTAAAAAAATTCTCCTATTTATACATTTATTCTCCATAACCCTGAAACCTGAGTATCTCTGTTCCATTATAAATTATTATATCCATCCATCCATACATTTTCTTCCGCTTATCCTCATCAGTGTTGCAGGAGGGGCTGGAGTCTATCCCGGCTGCCATAGAAAGGCCATGGTCAGGTGACAGATTTAGGACTTCTTCTTTTTTTATAAGTGTCTTGAAAAATATTATTCCTTCTCGGCTGGACAACTGCAGCTCATTGTTGTAATTTAGGTTGTTGAAAGGTTCTTTAAAAAGCTGTAGAGTTGATCCAGTATGCTGCAGAGAAAATATTCTTCCTGTTAAAAGGGTGTTTTTCCTTCCCATTGTCATCAAGTTCTTCCTAATAGGGGGTTGATTGACTGTTGAGGTTTTCTCTCCAGGACTTTTACCTAACAGTATAAACCATCTTGAGACAACAGTTGTTATATCAATGAAAGTGAATTGAAATTGAATTGGATTGTTGCTGCCTCTGCCCTTATTACTTCAGTATGGTATTATCATTGTTGAGCTCCCAGCGGCAGCCCATGTCCCAAGCATTTTTTTCAGCAGTTCAATGAGGTTAGCTCTTTTGTTTAATGGGAGCATTTAGTGGAACCAATTTGGGGTTTTGTTAGTAGGATTAAGAACGAGGAAGTCATCTTTCTGAGCCAGAAGCACAAAAAATGTGTTGAACTGTTGAGTCAATTACAAGAAAGGGGAATTGGAGAGGAGGAAAAAAAGGACTAAAATAATGAAAAAGTATAAAGCATTGTTTTCAATTGTGTGTTTTCCAACGCGTCGGTGTGTGAGGCAGGGGAGCCGAGCTTTGCTGTGTTCGCTGTGTACAATAACACCAGAATCTGCTCTCATCCCCGGTATGACTGCCTGTGGAACAAACATCTTCAAAGGGAAACACGATTGTTTACTGTCAGTCTGAGGACCAGCATGGGGTGAGAAGACATGAATGGGGTCCACAGAGAAGGAGGAGATGATGTGGGGGTGAGATAATGGAGGAGGAAATGAAGAAGATGGGAACGGCAGAGCGTGGAAAAACAGAACCACGGCTCCAAGGAGGAAAGATGAGTGAAGGATGCAAGAGTTTCTCCAAATGTGAGATGCCTGCAAGTGTATACTTAACATTTTTGAATAACATCATCTATCATTTTCAGAACAACTTTTTCCTTGTTTAAAAAAAGTGGAGTTTTGCCTTCAAGGGTCACTCGTTTTTTTCTTTCTTAATGCCCGTAGAGCGATGATGTCTCACGTTATTAACACTTGTCTCCAGAAAATTAGAAAAGAGAGAAAGCAGATGTCAGAATTGAATACATCTCTTTTAATTTGCATTTTTATCACTATAATCTTGAACATCAGCTACTTGTATTCATGACGCCTGGTTGGTTGATGACACTGTCACTGAATACCAAGAAGGAAGATGTGTTAAGACAAACAAACACTAAATTATTTTATGAAGGTGGAGGGAAGCATTGCTTTAACAGCTGATCTGGCAAATACTCTTCAGAAGTTTTCTATATAGTACAAAACAACTACTCAACCTTTTACATTACAGTCTATGAATTTCTGTTTTTGAAGTATGGGTGCTATGTGGGTTGCACGCTCAGTCTCTGGGTGATCAGTTTACCAGTTGGTCACTGCAACTAGCGTGAATAAAAATCCTTAGGATTTCTTAAAATCTCATCATAGCAATATTTACCATTTAAGAGGTTGAAACTGTTAGTTCTTCAATTCTTTTTGGTTCTGAATTTATTTAGTCATGTCACTGTGAGAATTCTTAGACAGCTCTGTTTTTCATCCCTCTACAAATTAGATTGTGCGGTGTTACTGTATTATTAAACTGTAGATATATAGTTTGATTAGATTTGATAGTTTATATATAAAATAACGCTGATTGAACTCCTGAAAGGACGATGAAGCAGAGGATGATTGAAATTGGAAATGGAAATAATTTGGCACAGATATTCTTGGTTGGAAACAAGCTCCTGCTTTACACAGATCATGGGATTTGACTACCTTAATTGCAACAACCTGTAGCATGCAATGTGGTGGTAGCAAAACCTCCAAATCTGAAGCCAGAAACCAGTGGCATGCTCCTCTGTGGTTGACGGAAATGCTACCCTAGCTAAAGGTTTAACTCTCCGGGGATCTTGACGCAACATGGAGCATGAGCTCAACTGGCGAATTGTACGTGGTCAGCTTAACCGTTGTGGTGAACCAGTCGGATTATGTGCCAACCGTCACTTATGGGCTTCACATATGGCCACAAAAATGAGGTCAATGATACAACCAAAATGAGCTTCCTCCGTAGGGTGGCTCGGTTTGATCTCAGAGGTGTGGAGAGGAGCTCGGGCATGCAGAGAGAGCACAGAGTGGGACGCCTGCTACTTTACACTTTAATAAACAAACTTAGGCAATGCTAAACCAAATGCTTATTTTGCACCTCAGTATTCTATTTGAGCTGACAGCAGGGTGTTTACTTGCACAGAGTGTATTTCTGATGTTCATTTTCATTGAAAGTTTGGCTTGAATTTTTATTTCTATGGTTTTAAAAGTGTTTTTTTGTTGTTGTTTTTTGAGAGAGAGAGTTTTCAAATGGCTTTATGCTGTCAGTGACTTTTAGTGAGGTGACTGAGCACAACAAAGTGGAGGTTCATGGAGCTTTTATGCCAGCAAGGCAGCTTAGTCATCACGACTGTTGATTCTGTAAGGGTCAGAAGGTATGTGACACACTGGGAGGTCATAAATTCTTTCTGCTGGTTGTGCCACCAATGGCTGGTCACTATGGTAACATCAGCACTAAATTAAACTGAAGCGAGTCGATTTAATTTAAAAAAAAAAAAAGAATAATAAAATGTGCTTTAAGAAGACTGCAGACAAACATTACTACTGATACAGAAACACATCTGTGGGCTGAGGCCAAAGCCCAGGAGCTCAGTTGCTGTCAAAACCCACTAACTCATCAACTGTTTTCTGATCCCATACAGAGCTTGCACTAATGCTGTTAGCACTTACAGGACACAGCCTCAAACTAGTCCAGTGTTGACAAGCAGGGCAAGAAAGGATTTGGTCCTTCAGTCATGTGTGTATTGTGTTGTGGCTTTTAGGCCACGATTCATCCATTTATACTCATTCAGCTGAGAATGAGTGCTTTACAATGAAATCTTTTCTGCCTTTACGCCTTTCTACTGTGAGGAGATAGAGCAGATGCCTGACAGGAGATAGAAAGCGTCTAAGTTGTTTTTGCCTGACCTGCCTTTTCAGAGCAGGGCCGAAGGAGGAAAAAGGAGGAGATGAGCAGAGGCACTAAAGTCGGTGTGCCTGCGGGTAAAGTGAAATCCAGTCAAAAGTAGAAATTCAGAGTTTGGAGTATATTTTTTTTAACAACAGGCTGCTGTTTGTTTGAAATGCCTTAGAAGGAGGAAAAAGGAGAAATTTCTCAATGTGCTGAAATACAAACACCCCCACCACCCCACCAAACAAAAAAATAAAAGCAACAAAGAGCTGCATCTACAATACAATAATAATAATAACTAGAATTATTCAGAGAGTACAAAGTTCTGCCGAGGCGGCTCAGTCTCTGGGCAGTATTTACTTTTAAGGGAATAGTATAGTAGGAGTAACCTGTAAATAACTGAACATAAATAAGGTACATATATAATATTATATAATCTAATACTACCGTATATTGCTAATTAACTGGGCACCTCATTCTCTTTCCTTTTGCAATATTTTCTTTGAAGATAAACAATTTTTGGGGTCATCTTAAAAGAAATGCAGATGTGAAATCAAAAGTGAGGTCAGAGGTCATGTGACATGGTTTTTGGAGGCAAAAGAATCCCCCTATATTGTTCCCTGTATACCTATTTATTAATGCAATAGCAGTAAGAAACATTTTAAATAGCTTCTCACTTTGACCTTAGATCAGTCTATTAACCTAAAAGGAGAGGTCAGAGGTCAAATGTGATGTGATATTTTAAATCTTTATACAGTACTGTCTACATGTTGACAACACACACCACACTTGTAAGAATTATAGTTGCTTTTTGTCAGTTTTCCACCAATAAATCTTGAAGACCTCGGGCGATGTAAGCCACATTTCACTAGATTGTTAACATGACCTCAAGTTTACACCCTTGAAAAAAGTAATGAGAAATTATTCAGAAACTTTCCAGCTAGTGAGTACTATGTGTCATTTTTGTCTCATTTTTGTCATTTATGTCTAATTTTTCTTCTTCTTGACATAAAAAGTTTAAATGGAAACTTCAATCTTTACCTAAACCTTTATTTTATTTTTTTTTAAATTAAAGAAAATACAACATGTAACTGACGCATTTCTTTTTTAAAAACTGATATAGCTGGGCAACATGTTCAGGATGTAAGCTTTACTCTGTGACAGCTGGGATGGGCTCTCTGAATCGGATCAAAGATAGATGGATGAAAGCAAGTCCACTGAGTCCAAGAGTAATAATTCCACATTTACAGTACATTGGTAGAAACATAGTCTCACGGGTGAAAGCCCGTTCATTTCTTTGTAGCTCTGCCTCTTCCTTATGTAGACTTTGTGACTCTGCATTTTTTTCCACTACAGGACGATTCAGTTTCAGTATTTTTCCTCCCCACTTAAGTTGCAAAGCATCACAACAACATGATTGGTCAGTTGTAATGATGGCCCCACAACAACATCATGATCTCTTAACATAGTGATCTCAGATATCATCATGTGGCCCAGTGCATCCATGTAAGAGTGAATCACCAGCTGACCTACACACCCGTGTTCTGGGCTTGTTGTGTCTGAGACAGGAAATATTCTAAGAGTGATTCTGGGTCCAGTCGGAATCCAACACTGGGCTCAGTCTTATCTGGTAAAATCACCCTGGTGGCTCGTGATGGGGTTTGCATTGCCTTATACCCAGAAACATGTATTGGTTTCTGGGTAAACACCTGCAGAAACCCAGTCAGAGGAAGCCTAAGGAGAAAGATGCCACACTAGATGAAGTCGATTAGAAAATGCAACGCAGCAAAGAGTTTTTAATTTTTCTTTAAAACCAAATGTCAACACAAAAATGCAGCTGATAACACTCTGAGAATCACAGCTACATTTATTTGTCTTTCTTTGTCTCCTCACCCTCGCAGAGCCAGGCCATGCGTATCGTTCGGACAGTCGGGCAGGCGTTTGAAGTTTGTCACAAACTGAGTCTGCAGCACACGCAGCAGAACACAGATGGACAGGACGACCACCACAGCGACAAGAACAGCAATGACTCCTCCGTCACAGGTAGACACGAACACCATTCCATTTTTTATTCTATAAAAGCACTTCTGCTGTGGCCTCAAGTCTGTTAAAAAGTGCTTACTGCAAGTTCAGTTGTGCATACTGTGATCACTTTGGAGAATGGTGGAGCTGCAGAGGCACTAAAGACTGCAAGGTGAAAGTTGCGTGCGAGTTTTCAATTTGAATTGAACTCATTAAAAGACAAAAAAGTAGACGTGAGCTCACTGAGGAGAGGTCAGGAGCAAATGCAACGATTGATTGAGTGACGTTTTGTCTCAGGGTAATTCATTTGTTGTTTTACCTTCAGCAGGCGTTGTTAGTGAACGCTGACAGGCAAGTTCATACAGAGACAGTCTAAGATTGTTTTTCTGCGAGATGCCAGAAATGTTATTTTGCCATGTAAAGCGCCCACGTAGATAAAACGCACTGTGATTTTAAGACGAGTAAATACAGCTGTTTACGAGGTTTACTTTCAGATGAGAACTGCGCAGGGAGTGAGCGGATAGATAGACGTGTGTGGGTTGATGTAATGTAGTGCTTCAGAGGCATGTGCTGTGAAGGAGACTCGAGGCTTGTTTGGCTGTGGCAGTAAAAACATTGTCGGTGTGTCCAAAATTAAAAGCAGACCTTGAGAGCAGACTTTCTGGACCATTTTCATGTGCCAACAAAGGGCACATCGCTGATAGACACAGCCAGGCTTGTGCTGCCGATAGACTGATAGACCTTGTCTTTTTTTTTTAGACGCCCATAACAAAACATTGTTAAATTGAGTGCCTAAATTGTGGGAGGATTCAGTGCTGCTCTTTCATATTAGCTGGAGGTTGTCCAGGTGGCTGAGTGAATAAGACTCATACTTGCAATTTCCATCCTGTGTAATTTCCCCCTGCCTCGCTTATTTCCAATCACCTCTCTGCTTCTGCATTCATAGAAATGCAGAAATTATCCCCAAGATAATTTATGGTTACAGTTGATATGAACATCATTCAAAATGGCATGTTTATGCCTTTTTACTGCAAAAGCTTTTTTTTTTTTCTGTTCCATCCTCATTATGCAGCAAGTCGCTCTTCACCTTTGTCTTTCCTCTCAAGAAAAATGTTCTCTGTTTGGATGCTGCACTGTTGCCATAACACTGTAGCATCCAAACAGACTGATGGCTGTTGGTTTTTGCCTGCTCTGCTCCTTGGTTCACCACCATGAGACTAATTTACGACATAACCAATTCATTATTTTTATCTTCTGATAAAATCTAAAGTGATGCCTCCTGTTTTAACATAAATCTGTTGTATAAACTAAATCCGATATAAATTTAGCAGCTATTCTCCTCAAGGTGGCCTCGTTGCCAGCCTCTGGTCTGTTTGTCCCCATCAGCATCAATGTGTAACATACGTGAAGTGGACTACAGTAGAGATATCAAGGTCCTTTGATGTCTAAAATAGAAGCCGTGCAACCACTGGCAACTGAGAATATTAAGAATAGTAACTGAGGGAATGTTGTAGAAGTTTGTTAGTGTCTTTCCGTAACAAAACGTAAAAGCGTTTTAAACTGATTTAAAATATTAATATAATACAATTATAATTATAAAATAAGTATTTACTAATAGTCCATAAGCACAAATCTGTGTGTAACCTACGCGTATGAACATTCATCATCATCATCATTCATCAGCCATTTATAATATTTGTATCTGAATTTGTTTGTACAAACAAATTTAAGTGTCTCTGACCATCTGGACAAGCAAGTGAAGTATTATTATCCTTATTATTGTTATTAATGCTAAAAATTACAGTTGAATTTTAAATGATAAAATAATTATTACATTTAATATGAAGAAAACAGAAGATTCAATTGAAAGGTGTAGGCTTTTAATTTGAACCTGTGTTCTTTGTCGTCTCTTAAATTATCGTATCTTTCATTAAAAATGACATATCGTTGCTGGATGCAACAGGCTAATGTCGTCGCATTATTCCAGTCTGCCCTGAGTTTCTGATCTCTTTTGATGTCCAAATTTATTTCCTTTATTTGAGCCACGGTGGGTGTCTCAGAGGAAACCATATTAAAAACTTCTATAATTTCAGCCAGTTCAGTTTTATTTATACAGCGCCAAATCACAAAAGCAATCGCTTCAAGGTGGTTTATTTTGTAAGGTAGACCCCACAATAATACACGCAGAGAAAGACCCAACAATCATATCACCCCCTATGAGCAAGCACTTTGGTGACAGTGGGAAGGAAAAACTCCCTTTTAACAGGAAGAAACCTCCGGCAGAAACAGGCTCAGGGAGGGGCGACGATCTGCCACAAACGGTTGGGGTGAGAGAAGGAAAACAAGATGAAAGACATGCTGTGGAAGAGAGACAGAGATTAATTACAAGTAATGAGTCAATGCAAAGAGGTCTATTAACACATAGTAAATGAGAAAGGAGCCTTTGGACATAACTGTTTTAATTTCTTCAGCTGGACTTTCTGCTGCTTTCTTGCCTTAGAAGTACAGTAGCGTCACCGCTTTCTCTGTTCACCTGGAGGCATTTCCTTAGAAAGAGAAATGTGGGTGGAAGAGTATGGTGATTATACGAGACTGTTGCTTCAGAACTGTTCTCGTTTATTAACAAATGTAGGAACAAAATAGGCCGGTCACATTTCATTAATTGGACAGTAGTATAGCATACGTGTTTATTTTTACACTGTGTAAGAAAGTACATATTAGTACATGAAGACCATTGGGTTTATACCATATTAGTTGTGTTTGGGCTCATTGTCATGCTGAAAAATGGAGATGTTGCCAATCATTGAGTTGATACCCAGGTTATCGGCTTTTCTAACTCGTCTAACGTTGTGTTGTCAGTTTCAGTTTTAACCTTGAGATAGGAAAGAGTCTCGGGAAGAACCAGTGAGAGTCCATTAGCACTTGTTGTATCAGATTGTAATCCTAAAAAGTATGTTTTTAATGCCCTAAGCAAAATGGGAAAGAAGTGTCATCAGTTCCATTGTGGAAGTCCTAAAAGTAAAGCAAAATCTGAAGGGCTGTCAGCACATTCCCCAGTGCCCACAAACACCTACACACTTCGCATAGTCATGTGTCCTCAGACTGCACTAACAGGTTGTACTGGAGACGCACTGCACATACACAGCTGTAGATGAGATTCCTGCCTGTATTGTGCCCAAAATGGAAAGAAGGAGAATGGTATGCTAGAGCGAATATCATGGATGAGTCAACACAGAGAAACGGCACAACAACACTGGTGGTCTGAGCTACTTTTATCCGCTGCCTGATGTCTGGACGGCTTGGGTTGTGTGGCAGCCCGGGGACACGTGGCTCTCAGTGGGGTCGTGAGAGGACAAAACAAGGAGTCATCAAATGCAGCTCTTTTACACCATTGTTCCAGATCTTACAGCGGCCAGCTGCTGGTCGTCCTCCCTGCCCTGATCTACACCGGGCAGGGATATGTTATCTGCAGATTCCCCTCCAGCCCTCCAAAGACGAGCTCGTTTTCACATGCTGATGAGCCCGGAGATCACCCACACGCTCTAACTGTGCATCGCACACACATTGTAAAGAGGACCTCACATGCATACAAGGAGAGGTCTGTACACACGCACTCACTGTCACGGTGTGTTAAATAACACAAGCGCCGTCACGCACAGCCAATGTGCTTATCTGAAGAACTAATTATCATGGCAATGAGAGGAGAGGGGAGGAAAAAAAGGGGGAGATAGTGTGCTGGAGGAAGGCATGTCTAGTTGAGATGAGGAAGAGGAAATGATGTTAGAGGGGAAAATAAACGCAGGAGGAGGATGAAAGGAAGAAGAAAGACCAAATGTAGATTAGAAAAGAGGAAAGGGGATGGAGAACTGGGTTGAACAGCAGGGAGTCACAAGAAGGAAGAAAAGGAAGAGAAGAAAGTGTGCGGCAATGTTTCTGTACTGTTTCAGAGGAGTTGTCCAACCCAGACTGAGTAATATAAACAACAAAGAACTTTGTAAAGTCAGCTTCCAACCTTGGAACTGGATCTAACGAAGCCCACTGAATGATAACAAATGCCAGTGTCATTACAGTTCAATTTAGCATGAGTTATAACAGAGCCACAGGCGTGAATATTCAGCAGTAACTAGATAGTCAGTGAATGCTAAGTATACTGGGTAAAAAGCCCACGGGCTATATGATAACTTTTTTAGCTACAGTTTAAAAGCACACAAAACAAAAACTGTTTATTTGAGCAAGTTATTTTGATTCAGTCAGTGTGATTTTTGACTATTTTATTCATGGAGTGACAAAAAGCAACACAACTGCACCTGCTTCCAGTTCATTTATACCTGTTTAACCCTTTTTTCAACTAAGAAACAGTAAAAGCTCAAAGTAATTTTGGTCATTTTAACAATGAATTGAAGCGCTAGTGATTCCACAGTTTTCTTCCCCTTCTCTTTCAATTCACGCTCACTTATAGAGTAATGAACCACTGCTGCTGCTGCTACTTTGGTTTTAAAAGATTTAGAATATTCCAGTAGCTTAAACAAGGTAAATTACTGAATCTGATTACATTTTTATAACCCCCCCGTTCCCTGTACTAATCAGAAAAATATTCACTGCATATAAGTTTCCATGCAGATGAGTCTAATTAATGGTTGCCCACAGTGCACTCATGTTGTCTCCAGGCTTCCCTCAGCGTTTTGGAGACAAAGAAGGGTTCAGTTCCCCCTTCCCTCAGGTCAACCCTGCCCTTCCCTTACTTGCACTTCTGCCGAGGCACTGGAGGCCTCTGCCACCTGGGCCTCTTGTCACCACCGTCTGCACCCACAGTGGACATGGGTGGGCACTGAGGCTGAAGGCAGCTGGCGGCTGACTTTCTTATATGAGCCGGGGTTTGAGCCTAAAGCTTAATTTGGACTTCTGCAGTGAATCTGTGTAGAGCCTGCAGTGTAACATGCACAGGTGGCTAATTTTACATATCACTTTTCATTTGAATTATAAACTTCGGGCAAATCTACTTTGCTAAACCTTTATAAAGTGCTTGAAATAATAGTTATGCCATATTCATCATACCAGGGTCACACATTCCAAGAGGAAGTGTTGCTATATGTAATCATTTATCCAAGACGTATAACGCTTGCTCTCTTTAGTCATTTGTAAATGGCTCCCACCCAGGCCCATGTATGCACCATTTCTCAATTTGCAACAGTCTCCCCGCAAAGGAGCTTAGCTCTTTTCTTCTCTCAGTGTAATTAACAATAACAAAGTCATCTGGAAAGAGTTGAGGCTGAACTGGGAAGCAAAGACAACAGGGGGAAATTATGTCAGTAGCAGAGAGCACGGGTAAACACCGGGCAGCAGAGCTTTGCCAGTTGAGTAGAAAGGGTGAGTATTACGAGGTGTAATGGAGGAAAAGGTGAGAGTAGTACTGGCAGCAGGTTTTGAATGGTAAGTATTGGAGATGACAAGCTGTGCTCCTTCCAAACTATTGGAGAGGAGGTTTGAGTGGAGGGGGAGGAGAGGATTAATAGCTGGGTGCACAAGAGGGGAAAACGAGCTGAGAGAAGTGACACCCTGTGTGGTCTTCTGCTGCTGGAGCCCATCTGCTTTAATGTTTGATTCAGACATGCATTCTTCTGCATACCAAGAACATACAGTGCAGATTTTATCCTGTCACTGAATCGAATTGAATTGAATAGACTGGTTGCAACGAGCTCGGAAAGAACTTGATACTTCCTTTTCACACCATTCTTTGTAACCCTAGAGATTGTTGTGTGAGAAAATCCCAGTAGAGCGCCATTTCTGAAATACTCAGACCAGTACCATCAACCATTTCACATTTTCTTTCCCATTCTGATGCTCTGTTTTAACCTCAGCAAGTCATCTAGACCATGCCTGCATACCTAAATGCATTAAGTTGCTGCCATGTGATTGGATGATTTGATATTTGTGTTAACGAGCAGGTGAATAGATGAAAGTGAGTGTATTTCCACTATATATTCTTATATTCATGCTTATTCGCTTTATTTCGTGATAGCCAGTGGTGGGCAGATGGATTTGCCAGCTGATATAGTTTTGCCAGTGAAGGGAGTGCAGCCCCTATGCCAGTCAAGTGTATTTTTAACAGCTAGAAAACAAATGCAAATTTGTTGTGTGGGCAGTTTTCAAGTGCAGTGCAGTTGTGCAGTTTTATGGAATAAAATATGGAAACACAGGCTTTCCTTGGTTACAAGGTTCACATTGAATTGGGTGAAGACAATTCCAGGTACTGGGAGGAAGCGTTTCAGTGACTGTGACAAAGTTCTACAGAGGAAATATCTGAAGGCAGGAGGAATCTCATAACTGAGAAATCATTGCTGGCATATATCAAGTTAAATCAACATATTTCTGCTTTTTTAATTGACTTTAATGGTACTTTTTAAAAATGTCTTTCAGTGCATCGATCTCTCATAAACTGTGGCAGCTTTCAACAGTGTTTTTACTAAATTAACATGTTTGGATTGCTGGAACTATTAACAGCAACAAAAGTAGTCTTTACCAAATAAAAGGAAAATGGATATCTCCATTAAAATTTTGATTAAAAGCGATGGGGCCACAAGCAGAAGAGTGGGAGGGCTGGCTGTGAACAGCAGCTGTTTTGATTTTGTGTCACAGGAAGCAATTTTGTTGATCATCACAGTTAATATCTGCTTTGTAAAAACTCAGAAACCACCACTGATTTCTGTATTGGAAATAAATTAACAGCAACAGGAACACTAAATGGAAACTCAGGAAGCCAGAGTGTGCTCCCAACAGGACATGTATTTTAAATTGACATTAAATTTGACATCTGTGTGGCAATAAAAAAAAACTTGTCAACTATTTAGCATACTGTGGCTGTGTGGAAACTTTTCTCTTAAACGCTTTTATGTTTGTCCACCCATGTGTGTGTGTGTACATGCTCACGCCTACATGTGTGTGTGTGTGCAGGTGTGCGTGCTTATCCACCTGTGTGTGTATGTACTTTCCTGGGCTCAGTTCGGGAGCTAACAGGTGCAGAGAAGACAGCGACCGTCGCTGAAGAGACCGACATTGATGCCGAGGAGGTGAGCCAGGCGCTAGCAGCAGAGGATCTGAACCTCAACAGAGGAGTGACTGACCTGGACGCCACAGCCAAGACAACAGATGTGAACCTCTCAGAAAACAAGGTAGGCAAACACTGTGTGTACAGATAGGCAATGTGGTTGCCGAGGTTCATGTATGTTCTCTGTATGTGTGGCAGCAGCTTGGCATTACAATTGGCAAATGGACAGGCCTTTAGCGCTTTTCTAGTCACTTTATTCTCTAAATTTGAAGCACTTTATCTACTGCACATCCGTGTCTGTTTTGGAATCAACAATTAATCTCACACATGTACGAGGTGGCAGGAAGGCTCTTTTACAAAAGATCCCAAACAGAAAAGCCCAACGTGACCAGGAGGGTCAAACTAGTTATGGTAAAGTTGCAGAGCAATTAGTGGTTGGAGACCACATCAGTACCAAGATTATTGCCGCTGTACTGCATGCAATAAACTCACACTCTTGTTGTTTCAAAGACAGGGACAAAGGCCACAACCACATGCAAACAGCTGCCATCTTCAAAGCAACTTTGGTGCATCAAAGCAGTGATGAATGACACAGTCAGTCTGCTATTAGTTTGTGATCGAATGTGGTCAAGTTACAATTACATGCAATCTGTTTGTGATAATGCAGCACTTGACTTTTACAAATCTGTTGCCATCTACGTACAAAGAAAGACGCTCACTTTGCTTTATAAAAAATATACGAAGTTGCCAACCAGTTGATTCAAGTCGCTGATTGCAAAGTGATGAGTTGCAGACGAGTTGTTTGGCACACTCTGATTGATTGTAAAGTGTTGGCAATCTGTGTTTGTAAATTAGACAGCAGTTATTTTGCAAACCTTTAGCAATTCTGAGAGTAGCTGCAGGACTATCTGTGTCGGGCCACGACTGCATGGAGGCAGGTCGCTTTCAGCTAGGTGCTAACTGTGTTATTACGTGGCGATCAAAAGTGGTCGAGGGTGTCGTACACTCAGTCATTTAGCCACCACAGCTGCTTGAAATCAGTTGTCAAATGTGAAAATATTCAATGCACTCAACTGCCAACCTCCATTTTTTTTCATAGATCTAGGACGGTTGCTGTCCTGCTTTTATTCTAATGTTCCAATATTCAAACTGAGCCATCAGCAGAAACCAAATGGACACTTTAAGTTGTAAAATATATATTTTTTAAATGTAAGTAGTTTTTTTTATGCCTTGCTTTATGAAACATGACCTTTGCCCCTATGTCAGCGTTCCCCAACCTTTTTTGCGCCACGGACCGGTTTATGTTTAGATTTAGACTTTATACAGATTTCTCGAAGGCTTTCTTTAATGTAAGATTTACTTGAGAAATAATAAAGTTTTCATTTTCATTTGAAGATAAATGCATGTAGTAAACTCCACTAAAATCAATGTTACACCAGCTCTGTGCTTGTGTATGGCATGACTGTTAAGAAAGTAGCTCCCACTACTTGGTTTCTTTCAGGAGCTGTTAGCAGTGTGTTGGCAACTGAGCGCAAAGATGGCCAGTTCACGTCTTTGCATGGCCTTGTAGTGTTAGAGATTTGATACTGCTCAGTCAGACCATCTGCTCTCTGGCCTGTGAAAACTCACCACTAGCATCTATCTATAACCAGAGAAAGGCTGTCTGGCCTGTCGGAAGGTGTGAGAGCATGGTTGTTTGGCCTGCTGGCAGAGCAGCATAGTAACTGTTTTTTACTGGATTTACAGTTGTATGCAGGGGTGTAATTGTGTTTTTGATAGAGGAGGCAGTGGGAGGGAAACTCTACGTGATGAGGGCAGAGATGGGGTGCAGGGTGATGTTTATTATGCTACTGTTTGGCTCAAGACCTAGGGCTCCATATCAAGTTGGCAACAGCGGTGCATTGTAATAATTTTATTACGTTTTTATTATTTATAGCTTCCCATAGCCTGGCTTTGCTCAGTAGTGAGTGGACAAGTATAGCAGAAAAGCCTGGACTGCTTTTATTTGTTACTTTCTATATTCATTCTCTTGAACCTGTAAAACATTGTCACGGTTACAGATAAGTCACGCAGAAGTCAATCCTAACTTTAAGCTATAGCGTTTTTGGGTTTTTTGTATAACTTTATCAGTCTCTCACATCTTTGTGGAGGAATTTGGGTCCATACTTCTTGACAGCATTGCTACAGTTCCTTGGTAGTTGTGGGCATTTAGTGTTGCACAGCTCCATTAGTGTCCCACGTTACAGTCAGATTGGAGTTTGGACTTTTACTGGGCTCTTGCAACATCTCAATTCTTGAATTCTTCAGTGATTCTGTTGCATTTTCCTTTTGCATTATTCAACTTTAGCCAAGTTTTAGCTGTTGGACAATACTTTGGTATACAGAGTTTGCGGTGAGCTAAACAAGTGCAAGGTGTCCAGATCCTGTGGCTGCAAAACAAGCCCAAACTATCACCCCTCTGCAACTCTGTTTGACTGCTGGTAGGACTGTGCTGATGTCATGCATTTAGCTTTTCTTAAATGTGGTGCTGACGGTTAAGACAAGATAAGATAAGATAACCTTTATTAGTCCCATGTGTGGGAAATTTGTTTTGTTACAGCAGTGGACAGTGCAAGTTGCATAGAAGAATGAGAGAAAAAACACTGGAATAATATATCTATGAGATACTGTACACAATAGAATAGAATAAAATAAAATACTATATATAATCGAATAAAATAGAATACAAATGTTATATACAATTGAGTATAATACAACGATGCCAGAAAAGAGTATTGCACTTAGTGTTATTGCACATGTGTGGATGTGTGTGTTTGATCAGTTGAAGTCTTTGTTGTGGAGTCTGACAGCAGTGGGGAGGAAAGACCTGCGAAATCTCTCCGTCCCACACCGTGGGTGCCGCAGCCACTGAAGGAGCTGCTCAGTGCTGTCAGAGTCTCCTGCATGGGGTGGGAGATGTTGTCCAACAGGGATGACAGCTTAGCCACCATTCTCCTGTCACTCACCACCTCCACTGGATCCAGAGAGCATCCTAGAACAGAGCTGGCCCTTCTGATCAGTCTGTTCTCTTCCTGTCTCCGGCAGAGATGTTGCCGCCCCAGCAGACCACACCGTAAAAGATGGCTGAGGCCACCACAGAGTCATAGAAGGTCTTCAGAACTGGGCCCTTCACTCTAAAAGACCTGAATTTAGGGCCAAACATCTCCAGTTTGGTTTTCTTTGTCCAAAGGGCATTCTTAAAGAAGTCTTGTGGTTTGTTAAGATGCAATTTTGGAAACCTGAGTTGTGCTGCCATCGTCTTTTTTAGAGAGAAGACTTGTTCAGTCTTTTGTGTTGTACTGGGACTAAAATGCCAACTGAGGCTTATAGAGTCTGTAATGTAGCTGTTGGGTTTGTTGCAGTTTCTCTGATCTCAGAGTGAACTTGCTGGCACGTACACTACTGACGTGTACCTGACATTAAAGTATATAAAGTACATTAAACTCCTTCTGTAGAGGTGCTCACACAGACAGATGTGCAGTTAATAAAGTACATTTGAATAGCAGCACCTGGCAGCTACCTACTTGCTTAAATTCTTATAGAAGGAGTCAAAGTATACTTTCTCCTTTTTCACAGGACAACGTAGAGCTCTGTGGAGATGTTCGTTTTTACTTTTGCTGTGCTGTAGGACTTTGTGCATACCACTGACATGCATACCCTGGCAAAACAGCAGCATTTAACACCCTGGGAAGGAGAACAGGCTCTCCAGACAGGCTACTGTTTTCGCCTTTCTGTAAGCTTTATTCAGGCTAGTGTTCATTTTCTAAAAAGAATGTTAATAAGAGTCATGAACAGACTGCTGTTGTCTAGCCTGAATAAAACAATGCACCAAGATTTATTACCGAGTGCTCTTGAGTGAAAGGCTGTGGCCTGAAGAGTTGCCAGTTTTTGGGACAAAGTTGCAACATTTGCCAAACATTTCTGCTACTTAGCAAATTAAAGAGTTGCATTATTTATTCCCTCTGATGCTCAGACGGTCACATTCACCCCGACTGATTTGGAGTATAGTTTTTGTTTATATATCTTTTTAATTTCTTGATGGTCTTTTTTTCATCAGATCTCATAAAACGCTCAGGGCTGTGCTTAACTCCGGGCAACCAGGCTGTTCCTTATTCATCTTCAGTCAATGCTAAATAGTGAAACAGATGAGCTCCTAGGCAACACTCCAGGCCAGCGTTAAGTAAACGTCTCATCAAGACCCACACAAGAGTGTTATGTCACCTCAGGCTTCAGGCGCACTGAAACATACCTGTTAACACACCACGTGAAGAGATGCCAGATGCTAAATCAGAGTTATAAAACCAAGCTATTCATCTGGTTAACAGTCCTTGGGTCCCATTAACGTTAGTTATGAGACCCTTCATTACAGCTCCTGATTGAAAGCAACATGGCGTGAAATCACTGAAACAACGAGCTCTCGGCAGTGACCTCTATTCTCAGGTCACTGGAGGGAGCGAATGTCTGTGTGCGTGACACATTGTCGTGTGTTCATGTAGTGTGCGTATTAAAATATATATATATATATACACATTTTTTCTGACACATGACACATGTGTGCGCGTGTGTGTGTCTCTGTGTGTGCGTGTCCCTGAGAAAAGGGATTTGATTCACTACAGGGTTTCTTTGGAAGCTCATGAAAGGGAAAGCAGTCTGCGAGTGTTAAAGTTCATTCTCTTCCTGTCAGCTCCCATTAGACTGACAAATCCCTCGGCTGCCTGTGTTCAAATGATCCCAGAAGACTCGGAGAGCACGCATCAATCCTACCTTAGGCTTTCGGTCCATGTGGTTGAGTCAGGACGTCTTCATTTAAAGGGCTTGCCTCAGGGATCACAAAAAGTATTAATCCAAGGCAAATTACAAAGTCACTGGGTGCAATGGAGAGACAAAAGTGTGCTTTACATATTTCTGGCTCCTCTTGTGTTTTTGGTGAGAGGTAAATGCTTAGCTAATGGATCAGTCAAGTAGAGTAAAAATAGGACACCACTCTCCTTGTGACTACAAAATCTCAGGGGTTTCCTGGTGATGTCATTGAATTTTCTTTTTGCTGTAGGAGACCGATTACAAGTATTTGTGGTGTCCTCTGTTCGCCCAGAGGTTAAGTGTGCAAAACCACTTTCAAGCAGCAGGTGATTCCACAGGTCGTTGGGTGGAAAACTACCAGCATCCAAGCTCTCATGGTGCATCTCGTACTGGCTGCGATCACTCTTATACCAATTAAAAGTGAAGTTGCCGAGCCCATTTGTTCAGTAGTTTGCATAAGAGTTCCACCAGTGAATGAATAAAACGTACGTTTACATTGACGAGCTTTAAAGTGTGACTTTAAAACAAATGCACTGATAGAGGTTTTGCATCTGGCCTACTTTCAGATGCTGTCAGGTAGGTGTAAATGCTTTATGAGAGTAATGCTATAGACATCACTCCACTGACAAATCACTTTCTGTCCTCTCCTTTTTTCCGCTGTCCTTCATGACTTTTTTTATTTTGTTTTAAGCTCTAATATGGCCTAACGTTGTTGAATCATTAGACAGGCTTCCCACTCACAAGCTATGGTGCCCAGTGGGTGAGAGGCAGAGTCTGTGTTTAGTTGGATGTGATTTTATTTTCCTTGATCTGAAGTCACTAAAATCAGTTAAAAGTTGAATGTGCTGATTGTTTGGGGGGTTTTTCCTCCTATATTTCCCTTGTTATCAGCTTTACAGTTATTACAGTCTGGCTTTGGGATCACAACAAATAAAAGAAAGACACGAGGGAATAACCAAAATTAAGTTTAATTTAGCAGCAATACGTTTTTCTTTTATCAAATGCAACAAAAATTCAGGCTTGGAAATGAGAGTGGCAGAAAAGCAATCTGCCTGGTGAACTCAAATCCAACTATATAAAAAATCAAAACTCAAATAGAAAAGAAAATTGTGTCAGAAGAGTGAGCTGCTACAAGGAGGAGGCAGGTTTTATAGATCCTAGACACAGTGGCCAGCTGCCTCCACTTTCTTGATTAATTCCAGCTCGAGCCAACCAGGAACCGTGGAAAATCTCATGGCCTAAACACAGGAGACTAAATACCAACATATCAATCCAGTATTTGTTTAGATCATACTTTCTTTTTTAATTGAGGAAAATTAGAAGCAATAATACGCACAATAATTCATTTCAGTTTTATTTATATGCCACCAAAGTAACAATAGTTTCATCGAGACACTTTATATTATAAGGTAAAGACCCTACAGCAATAGATCCAAATCCAACAATCAGGCAACCCTCTATGAGCAAGCGTTTGGCAACAGTTGGGAGGAAAATCTCCCTTTTAACAGGAATAAACCTCCAGCAGAAACAGGCTTAGGGAGGGGCGGCCATCTGCTGCAATTGATTGGAGTTAAAGGAGGGAGGCAAAAGACACACTGAGAAAATGCAGAGTGGTATATAAGGCATAGAGAGTGAAAAGAGGTGAGTGAAGCCCTCAACAGCCTACACCTATTGCCACATAACTAATGGAGCATTCAGGGTTGCCTGATCCAGCCCTAAATTTAAACTTTATCAATAAATAAATATACAAACCGTTGTAAGGAGAATAAACTTTCCCAAAATAATTGAAAAATCAACATTAGGGAAAATGTTTATACAGAGCTTTGCTTGACTTTTGGCAATATTAACCCTTTAAAGCCGGTCGGAGCGGACACGCTCCATTTTGCGTAAGTATTTTTAAATCCCGGTAGCACTGCAACCACGTAAGCTAGCGCAATAATTTTTTTTGCATATGAAACCGGAGGAGTTGTACTTACATCTTATGCCATCAGCTTGTCCTAGGTCACGGTTTCCTTCCACATATGGCTTTGCAAAAACTGCATAAAAATCACTTGCAGCAACAAAAACATAATATTCCAGAAACACGCTTCGCCGATCCGATCAGCTGTTTGTAACACTTCCTACGTCCATCAGCGTGAACTATCACATGTCCGGCATGACCTGCCCGAAACCGGAAGTGACGTCATTTTGCGGAAATGTAGTTTTTTATGAGCCTTATGAGCCTATACTTGTGTTTTTAAAAGTTATGTTTGAATTTATGACTTTCTGTGTCGTTTCTGGGATGCTTAGGACTCATATTGCACTGCTGGAAATAGTTTATTTTGATGCATATGCTGTTATTTTGCAAATTTGCACTATAACATTTATTTTCGTTTTTCCTGCAATATATAAAAATTGGTGCATTTCAAAAATAAAACTATGAAGACACTTAAAATAAATTTCCTGTGGTGGGAAACTAGTTTGTGCAACTTTTTTTGTAGCCTCTTAAATTTCTCTAACTAGAAATATATGGTAAAAAAACAAAAACAATTTTCAATTTTTTTGTAGTTTATTGCACTTTTTTGCAATTTATGTAATTACTATGCACCTAATGCAGACATATTATTAAAGTTTGGGCTATAATGGTTGTATTGATGTATATCAACTTGAAATGCTCCCAAAAATGGCTCCACAGCATGTAAAAATATAATATAAGCTCTGGCGGACTTGGTTCTATGGTAGGTCTTAAAGGGTTAATATCCCTCAAGTATGCAGTCTGCACTTCCTGGAGTGAAAAACCAGCGTAGGGATAAAAGATGCAACACTGCGCAAAAGTCTTAAGCCACCACTCAGTTATTTATGTATTCATTTTTCATTTATTGCGATTTATTAATTTATACGAACAAAGTGATTCCCACGGAGCTAGTAGCTAACAACCTGCCATATCTGGGCATGGTGTGCAGTGTGACCTTTAAAAATTTAAGGAAACTGGGTGAGTGACATCCATGATCTGTGTCAAGAAGTGAACAGTCATAGGAGCTACTGTTCACTGAAGACTTATAAGAAATGGTCTGTGTTGGAAGTATTGCTGTCAAGAAGTCATCATTAACAGAAACTGCAAGAAAAGCTGCACAGCTGAGGTATGCCACGTTATACAAGAACCGGACTGAAAATCAGTGGTAACAGGTGTGTCAGCAGCCCTCTGTAAAAGGCTGGAGGCTCTGTCATGGTTTGCATTTCAGCCGGCGGTGATGGGGACTTTATCAAACTTGATGGGATTATGATTGCAGACAAATACTGTCAAAATTGATTTAATTTTCAAGCAGTACCATCTGGAAAATGTCTGACTGACAACACATTCACTTTTTCATATGACAAGGATCTCAAAGACACGGCAAAAAACATACGTAGATGATAGAAAACGGACAGTTAAATTCATGAGTTATGGATTGGCCTCCCTAGAGTTCAGACCTCAGTGTTATTGAAGTAGTGAGGGGTTCATCCTGAAAGAGAGCAAAACAAAAGGCCACCAAGATCGGAATAAGCACTGAAGCTTCTCTGGGCTACTAGTATAGTTTTAATTTTACAGCCTGGTTCAATCGCTTTCCTCAAAATGATAATGAACTTTCTAGCATCGTGATACTTTCCTTTAACTTCTTGTAGCATGCTTCTGACACACGTGTTTGTGTTTATTCTTCTTGTTTTTCCTGTCAGTTGCATCTTTCAGAAATGGTGTTGTTCTGTTTTTTTTTTAGATACATAAGTACTTGTTTAATTTATGGTTCAATATATAAATGAGTAGTTAAGCAGCTGCAACTGAGAATTTGAACATCTTCCCTGAGTGTGAAAGCTTAGGTAGTCCAGTGTGACTCTAAAGACCATAAATTCTGTTTTCACATGTGTGATTACTCGCCTGGCTTCAGGACAAGAGGCTGATGATGTTGATGATGACATAAAGAGTTGTAGAAAGCAGGGAAGAGGTGTGAGTAGCAAGTGCTGTTAACCTTGAAAGAGTCTATTCTCTTTCAGGAAGTTACAGCTTTAGCACCACTGTTACATATATTAAATCATAGCACTGTTAGTCTATTTCATGAAACAATTTTAATCCTGTTACCATGGCCTAAAAAAAGAAACATTCAAGTCTCTTCAGCCTTTAACTCATAGCTTCTAAGCTGCAGGCACACTCACACTTGGCCCTTTTCCCTGTCTCCACAGCAGCCTTACAGGACTTATCTTTCCAATGCTCTTCACACAATAAAAATGCAGCCTCTCAACTTTTCACTGTAAACTCAGCGGGGTTTTGTGAAACTGTCTCTTGACCCATTTATATTGGAGGCACTAGCTGAGGTGGTTTCTCTCTGTAGCCTCACTGTCTGATTTGATTTCCCAGCATGCGTGTGCGCGCGTGTGCATGTGTGTGCAGACTTGTAAAGTTGTGATACAACACAAGTCTGCCAATAACCAAGGAGTCCCAAAGCCAAAATACTGTCATCCTGCAGACCTTAACATTTAAGCATGCCTCATTTTTACCCTCTATTTTTATCCACGTCTGCTTTTAAATGCGTATATGTGGGAATGTTGTGGTATTTGGACCTGGTATCATCCCATGTAGGAAGCTATTTGCTCTGAGCCTGTAACTCGTGTGTTGTTGGCTGACAGCAAACCACAAAAAAATGCGGCCAAAGAAAAGACAAAGTAAAACGGTGACCTTTTCGCCTCAGGCAGGCTTGAGTTAGTCCAGGATTGATCTGCATTCCAAAGCCTGAGATGATCGTACATCTTTTTTACTTCCACACAGAGGGTTTGTTTCCCCGTTCATCATTTGCTTGTTCTGTCTCATCCATCATTACACTTTCCACTCCAGTAGCCTGCATTTTGTGTCGACATTCTTCTTCTTTCGGCTACTCCCTTTAGGGGGTCACCAAAGCAGATCACCCGCCTTCATCTCACCTTACCCCTAGCATCCTCCTTCAATACATCCATGAGTCTTTTCTGAGGTCTTCTTTTTTTTCTTTGCTACTGGCAGCTACATCTTTAACATCCTTTGTCCAAACCATCTCAGCTTTGCTTCTCTAACTTTACCCACCAAACTGCTCAACCTGCCCTTCTGTTATACTCATTTATAATCTTGTCCATTTTGGTCACATCCAATGGAAACCTTAACATCTTCAACTGTACCCCCGCTTTGAACCCATCTGTAAAGCTTGGTTTAGCTTTAGCTTTTATCCCTACACTGTAACTTTCCACGCTATTTAAGTTGTTGCAGGCTGCGTCGACCCAACGTGTAGCAACATTTCTTGAGAGGTTCTTGGGAGTTTCTTCATCAGGTTACACAGAAGTGCAACTGCTTCTGACCTTTTCGGTACTTCTCCATCAACACTGGCATGCAGTCCATACTGCTCCATGCTGATTGTCACCTCTCTTCTTAACCTATCTTTAAACAACTCTTTTCATGGCATGGCTCATCAAAATTATCCCTCTGTAGACGGCTCTGCACATCACCCTTGTAAATTGGATCCTGTACTCCTCTTCTGCATTTGTCAATATCCAATTGATACAAGTCCTTTCCTCCTTTCTTCGTGTCCAGCCTCGCATACAACACTAAGCCTTTTCTGGAGGGTTTTTTTTACCCCTACTCCACTTCTTTCCCTATCTTCACCATAGTCTACATAGGAAGAGTTTTCCCTGCGACAGATTGACGACCTGTCTAAGGTCCACTCCACCTTTCCATGACAGCTGTAATGGGCTCCAGTCCCTCCCCCCAGATAGCTGGGCGGGTGGATGGGATGAATGGAGCTGTAACTGGCATGTCTGATCTGTAGAAGAAATTGCGAGGATGACTGTAGAAGTCCAATGTTGGATTAAGACAAATTAAACTACCAGCCTGGCTTGCAAATCACCTAAATATAACCTGGAAGAAATCCAGGTATACCAAATAGGTTTTGCAACAGACTTTTGTCAACTTGTTCACCACTCCCAATTACATGTTACTTATTATTTATAATTGTTAACATAAGAGTTGTTTTGTATGAACCCTCCACAGACCCTACTGCCTACTGTTTTTATACTACAGTAATAAGTAGCTCTCCTTTTGCTTCCCAGGTCTGAATCAGTCTCTGATTAGACATCTTGAAGCAAAACCAACAGAGCTTTGAGTAATAAGAACAGCCAGTGCCTCAAGTACAACGACATGCAAATTAATGCCCGCAACTATGTGACTGGCATCATTAAAAAGTAATGAGGCAACCATTAGCCAGGGAAACAAGAAATGTCATTTAGATTAGCTTTGACAATAACAACAATGGCTGTGTTGAAAGATCATCAAAAGCAGCTCAAATGATTCTAATGACACTAAGGGCAAAGAAATGTTCGACTTTGTTGCACGGTTGTAGATATTCCCTAACAAGCTCTGAGTCTAGCTTGCAGACTGTATGCATTATTTAAAAACAAACAAACAAAAAAAAAACAACCACCACCTGATGCTTGTGTCAGAAGTGAAAGGACTCAGTGGAAATTGGAAAGGAAATATGAAAAGGCTATTCTGAAGGATGGGACAACGAGGTTCCTTTCTCAGGGTGTTGATCAGTGTGGCATGCTGGGTTGAAAATGTGGGTGAGCTTGCCACAAACTGTGGATGTGATTTTAAAACCTGCTGAAATATTCTCTGATTTAGTACACTCCTATTTCATCCTGTATCAGTACACAGGATATATCACTGAGACATCATTTGGTGACCATTTCCATGATCTTGTTACATACACCAAACAAAACAGACAGGCAGACCTGCAGAGCACCCACTGAAGCTAAAAGGCTAGCTAAATCAAAATCCAAGACAAAGGAAAGTTCTTGCTGAAGGCAAACAATCTCAGCTGGGACTGAGGTGGGAGAATGAGTAGCTTAAATCTTTACCAAGTGAAAAGAGGGGTCCATGGGGAGCTTTTTTCACCTTCGTGGCTCAAGATTTGGGAGTTCACCTTGTAATCAGAAGGTTGCCGGTTCGAGCCCCGGCTCGGACAGTTTCGGTCGTTGTGTCCTTGGGCAAGACACTTCACCCGTTGCCTACTGGTGGTGGTCAGAGGTGCGCCCCAGGGTGGCTGTGGCTACATGTAGCTTGCCATCACCAGTGTGTGAATGTGTGTGTGTGTGGATGGGTGGATGACTGAATGTGTAAAGCGCTTTGGGGTTCGTAGGGACTAGAGAAGCGCTATATAAATACAGGCCATTTACCATTTTTTGTTCCATTCTCTGTCAAGACGATCCAACACTACTTCAATAATGAGGAGGTCCAGACCAATCCATGACTGATGAGCTTTGCTCTGTATGACTCCTATATGTTTATGTTTTTTTACTACACTGGCAGTATGTTTGGGATCGCTGTCATGCTGAAAATGAAAGTTGTTACCAGATACGATCCAGATGGTGTCACACTGTGGATCAAATCACTTTTCTCGCTTGAGATCTTCAGTGAAGACCATTTGTGATGAGGCTTCAGCGAACAGTACATGGATCAACTGAAGGTACAAACCTCGGGTCCTGTATCAAATGTTTGCTGGATTATTTTCCTATTTCTAAAGGATATGAATTTATTGACTTCACTTTTCATCTGCTGGAGATTGTTTTGTTTTTTTGTTTTTTTTGGGGGGGGGGGGGGGGGGGGTTTGCTAAGTTGTTTGTTATGTGTAGACACAACACTAGCCTTTTTTATTCTTGAATGATTGATAAGTCAGTGTTAAGTGGCTGAACAAACAAACAAACCCTGAAAAGGCATAGGGAGCTATTCCACCACTTGAGCTCCTTGGAAGCAAAATATAAAAACTTGAAGGGCAGTTCAAATGTCTATACAGTACTGTACTGTATATTTACAGATTAAAGCATGTTTATGGTTCCTGGTGTGATCCTCGTATTTCAACGTGGCACTCGGTAAACCTGAATTTGACACCCCTGGGTTAGAATATTGCTCTTTCAAGTAACCCCGTCAAATAATTGTACAAAGAAAACAAATTATTCAGAGAAATGTACAGTAATTAACTTAAAATCTACCAAGTCATTGCTGATCCATCTAGGCCAGCGGTCCCCAACCTTTTTTGCACCACGGACCGGTTTATTCCCGACAATATTTTCATGGACCGGCCTTTAAGGTGTCGCGGATAAATACGACAAAATGAAACTAGTACTGGTACCGAAAAAAAGAAATGTATTCATAACACACGTGAAAAGACCCAGGAAAACCGAGTAAACGATAAAAACGATAACAAAATAACGCTTAAAACCGATAAAAACCCTGAAAACCATACATTTCACACCTGAGCCTCAACTCTCGCGGCCTGGTACCAAACGACTCACGGACCGGTACCGGTCCGAGGCCCGGGGGTTGGGGACCGCTGATCTAGGGTACTGGTTGTAGTTAACATGCACCCTTTTTTTATATAAAAATATCACCTGTTTTGTAGAAAACTGGAATGCCAAAATGAGTGGGAATTTTTTTTAAATGTCTACTTGTTTCTCAAACTTTGCTAATTTAGCTAATCCTGACACTAGGCAAGTCTTTGGTTAAACAATAGCAAGATGGCTAGGATATTAATAACAAAGTATCAACACACAATAAATCAAACTATTGTTTTAAGTTAAACAGCTCTTTAGTCTTGCTTTTCACACCAAAGCTTTTTTTAGCCCCAAATTCTTCTTCTTATTATTATTATTCTGTTAGCCCCAAACCATTTTTCTTTTGGAACATCCTTTGAACAATAACAGATTTGTTACATTAGGAGGCATCACGCTATCACTATATTATCATGAAGTCACCCTTAGAAGTAAAACATAGTGGAGGACTAGTCTGTTAATGGGGTTATTCATAGTAACGTGCCCAAGCACGTCAAAACACTTCCGCCAAATTAAGATATTCCCTTATACTGCTATACCATGGTTTAGGTTGTTTAGGTTGATGTCATGCAATTTTATTACAGTGGAGTAATTTGTGCAGATTTTATTTTATTTTTTCTTCTCGAGAGCCCTTGATAAAGTTGTAAATCTGTAGCCAAGGCTGTCAGCAGTGAAGGAAGCCAGAACCTGTCAGACTGCACAGTGTTTTATAGCCAGCGTCCGTGTGTGTGTGTGGGTGGGAGGGCACTGTCTGTTTGACAGACAGAGAGCAGCTAGTGTAATCACAGCTGTAGGAGGAGAATTAAAAACTTCCTTTATCCCTCATCATCTATCTTTAGCTTTGTTTCCCTTTTCTCTGCTTCCCTGTTTTCTGTCTGTCCATCAATGAGTACAACCAGAGGCTAAAAGATAAAGGGAAGGCTATAAAGGGACAACTATGAACTTGTTAGTGTGTGATATAATAGCAACTTTTCCCTTTGGGTCAAACAGTTATGAGAAATTTCAGCAATATGGCTGATCCTCCCCTTTAAGCCCCCCTTCTCAGTTTGAATATTCACTCCACTGTCTTCCATAATTGGCTTTTTCTGTGGTAAACAAGTTTAGCATTCAGGCATGGAGTGTTGTTTCTTATTCTAGGCAGTAAACAGTGCAGAGAGGCCGAGTCTGTGTTTGAATATGCAGGATTGTGTTTAACAAACTTCTAGCTGTGAATACGGGGGTGTGAGCGTTTCATGTGTGGGTTTGACTCAGTGCCTGTCCTCGGCTTTTGTCGTCGGCATTGTGGATGTTTTTTATTTATCCACCCATTATCCAAGTTAACATACCCATTGTTGCATCTCATATGGAAATTCAAAAGTTACTTTAAAAAAAAAGAGACTGATCTCATCACCAGTTTGGCTTCTTTTTTTTAATGAATGGACTTCTTGTACCCATTAACACAAAGATTACAAATGTTCACAACTGAGTGCCTTCTACGCCCACATTTGCCTGCCCCATTTAACATCCTTGACAGCTTTTCATATGCATCAACCCTCGCTAGCTCAGTCACCAGTTTTTTAGGAGTCACTCCAGGCATTGTGCAGTTTATGGGAATATGTTGGCATCCAGCATTCACACAGCTGTGTGGGCCCTCTGTGCAGTGGCATTTTTGGAGTTACAGGATTTGGCTCAGAGGAAGTGTGATGTGTCATGTGTTTCAGAGATAATAAAAATAATTATTCACACTTTTACATGTTCTTTTTTATTTATTGCAGCCGAACCTTTTTAAAGAAAATGCAACAACTGTATTTTGATATTCTTTAAATTACACTATTCTACAATCAAACTTCATTTGATAAGGTTTGAGGTCATTACAGTCTATCAGCTGGTTGGTTCTTAATACCTTTATTTATTTCTGACATTATTAGTCCATATCATTCTTAGAGCTTATATTCCAAGTGTGGCATCATTTTGAGATGGGTAAA
The DNA here is from genome assembly GCF_000239375.1 of Pundamilia nyererei. Classification (NCBI taxonomy): domain Eukaryota; kingdom Metazoa; phylum Chordata; class Actinopteri; order Cichliformes; family Cichlidae; genus Pundamilia; species Pundamilia nyererei. Next base: position 934,655 of record NW_005187554.1, read on the forward strand.
GAATGACCCTGAGAAGCTAATACACCAACTCTGCAACCAGTCTTTTGTTTGTCATCTTCAAAAGAGACTTGAAAAGAGCTTGAAAGTAAAATGGTAGCATACTCCTACATCCACAATCATTACCACTTTTATCAATGCAGCTGTCAAGCAATTCATCTGTAAAATGCATCGGGTTTTTCTTTTATACTACTATTCCTATGATTTACAGTATATAGGAATGCAGAGATTCAGACCTCCTCTGAAGTTAACATCAGCAAAAGAGCTGTGTGCTGGGAGCTTCATGGCTTAGCTTTCCAAGGCTGCGCAGCTCCTGTAGGTGGCCCACTGCTTTTGTCGATATGCTGTGTATTCGTTGCACAGTTTTTTTTCTGCTGCTTTCAAAAATATATATTTCAAAACGTATATAATTAGAATACAGTAAGCATACATCAAGTCAACTCAACAGTCACAAGACAAATCATTGTGTGCGTTATCCTCCTCCGACTCAAATAAGCGCCATAAACTGATTCTATGCTTCTATGCAGCCAGAGTTGTAACTGTGACCTTAGGGCTAAAGGCACAAACCGTCTATTTTTTATATATAGTCTGTGACTACATCCTATAATTTATGGTTAGTGCACCTGACAAACTTCATGTGTTTGGTCTGCATAGGAATTACCTTCCTTTGCCTGGAATCCTTTGTTTGATGCATAGTAAGCTGCTGTTTGCGTCTAGTATGGTACCATATATTTGGCCTGCCTTAGCTCTTTTGTTCACCATTGATGTTATATGAGGGGGAAAATGACAACTCTTGAACTACCCACATCCCAAAGAGGCTGAAATTTCCTATGTGCTTCCTCAAAACTGCTTATTAGGTGCTAGAACAGCTCCAGTCCTCCGTGACACATTCTTTGGATGTTGACAATGGATTTTGCAAAAGCAGTATAATGGCTTTTCTAATATGCAGTTATGGCATAGACAATCATTGTTATAAGTGATGGGAAACATCACTGGTAGTAAACAGTTTATCAGATGGGAAAATGTTGCAGATGACTAAATCAGTGTACTTTTGGAATGGGATTTCTTTCCATCTGTGTTATGTCTTCTTCTGCGCCAGCTGACAGTCTATTTATGTCTGTCTTCTCCTTCTGTTTCTCTATAATTGGGAATAGTTCCTGTGTCCACAGTACTCGTGAGCCAAACATGCCATCCTCTTTCCTCTGTGTTGCTTTAAGTGCTGAATTATCTTATTCACGCTTCCACTTGCTAAACCTTCTCTGTCTGACAACCCAGCTTCAAAGCTACCGCAATAATCCTGCTTACCGTCCTTTACTTAGCAGCTGAGCAGTTGTTTTACATATCTCGGAGTAACTCCAATGGAAAAAAGGTGAAGGAAGTGTGTGTTAAAAAGAGGCACTTTAGAGAAAACACGTTTATCGGGATCCTGCTTGTTACTGAGAAGTCATCGCCAACAAATTCTCTCTTATCTCACATTTATACACACACACTCTCACTCATTCTGGAGACTTCTGTCTTATTATTCAAATCATGATGGCGCCAAACAACCTGTCAACCTGGATAATTTCCTCTCGTTAACATAAAAGGTCCGTGTCAGGCAGGCCATCAGTCACATTTTCCTCTCATGCAGAGTGCGTCTGCTCTTGGTGTCATCAGAAGGCATGAGAGACAGACGGTGAAGTATTTTGGAGTAGATTCCTTAAGGCAGGTTAAGGTTCAATTTCATCAGGTTTCTGATCGCCAGTCGCCCCAACCATCCAATAGCATTTGATTCATTATGAAACACTTTGCCCTCGAATACACAGCAGCTCTATTCAAAAGCTTTTGATATCCACATATATCTGGCTGGCTGACCAACATTGTTACACATAAATATCGCAGTTTTGTCAACTGGTAGCATCACAGGTGTATGCACAAGGTGGTCTGTGGTGTTGCTGCTACGATACACTAGTTGTGCAAACTGCTCCGTTTTTAAGGGCGACAATGTCCACATCAGGAGGTAAGAGAGGTGGCAGTGGAAGTGATACCACCCAGTGTTTTCACATTTTAAAGCATACACTTTGGTGTGATGGCCACCACCAGCTCATTCTTGCTTTATCGGCATGAAAGTTTGGTTGCTAAGTTGTAGACACAGATGACACAGTGATGAGAGGCTTATTGATAAATACAAACTTTCCGGTCACTAAAACTAGATTGCAGGCTTTCAAGCCACAATATATATCCACCCATTTAAAATTTCTCCAACTACACAAACTCAGTGAAACAGTAACTTTCAAGACAGGTGGAGTTCAGTAACTTCAATTAAAAGAGGCCATCTACACAGCGTGTGCTGTTACACAGATCAGTCAAAGCAGCCTAACTTAGTCGCGACAGCATTTAGGGGTTTTAAAATAATCAATTTGACTCGCTTTTGAAGCCAGCCTCCAGTGACCCTTAAGGAACTGCAGTTTTTGGCACTTGGCTTCATTTATTAGGCCCCGAGGTTTCCGAATTTATGTCAGCTCGCTGTTAGACTCCTCTCACTACTGCCATGACTGGTCCATCACAGCAAAGCGCACTTAATGTTTTACCTTTGGGGCACTACATGGCCTTCAGCCTGTATCAGTCTGTGTGGTAAATGCCTTTGGAGGAAAACATGTACGCTATAATCTCAAGGTCTCCGTGTTGGTCTGAGAGTGCTTTTTTTTATTTATTCCTCTATACCAACGTGTAATAGTCTGTTTTTAAGGACCGCTTCAAGAGGGGATTTAATACCTGCATTTATCTTCCTATCTGATGACGGAGAAGAGAATATGGCTGTGTATTTTTTGGAACAGCACGTGTTTTAAATGTATTTCCATGTTGTGTCTGCTTGGATGTCATCATTAGCATGGATTATGAGATATTTTATTTGGCCATTGTATTACAGAAATATATATATTTTGACTAGTTGAATGACGGAAAGGCCACGAAGTGTGACCGGTAACTAAAGCCTTGAAACTATAATACAATGCTTCATGGCGTTAGATGAAGGAGAGCTGATTCCCAAAGCTCATTATTGTTGGAGTGGAGCATTTCAGTGCTACTGATCTGCATTCCAGGGCAGCACCACTCATTCCACACTGGTGCAACTAATCAGCAACTCTACATTTTAAATTCAGATTGTTGTTTTGATGACGGCTTGTTCTCCAAGGCATTTTATTGACGCTATTGCTTGTCCTGATTGTATTTATTTATTCATTAGCAAAGCCTTTTCTTTTCTTTCTCTTTTTTTACTTTTTATTTGCATCATCAGCTTCTTATGAGCAAGTTAGAAAAAGTGTTTGAAGTAGTACATGGTTAAAACGAGCATGAGTGTGCAATTTTAACAGATACACCTGCAACATGTGAAGCAAAACACAAGCTCTGATATTCATTTTACTTTTTTTACGTGAAATATTATGTTTTATCAAATTATGTATTTCTTAAATATCTGGGTCATTTTATATGTCCTGTACTACTTATTAGCAGTGTTGGGGACGTTACTCACTACTGTAGAAACATGGATAGGTGAAAATGGAAGTTATAGTGCTGCAAGTTAGAGTTGGATGTCTCAAGAGACCACTTTTACGTGGTCTTGGTCTTGACAGACTTTGGTCTTGGTCTTGTCTTGGTCTCGGATCCCTCGGTCTTGTCTTGGTCTCACTGTCTCCATCTCGCTGTCTCAGATCGACATAGTGGTCAGGAGATTTGGAGTCAACAGTATCCATGATACACAATGTAACGAGCGAGAGCCGGCTCCTCACTTAATTTCCTTTCGCTGTTCAGCTCTCACACAGTGACTCAGCTATGCTCCAATCCCTCCATATTGTGGCCAATCACATGCGAGGATACAAGATAATATCATTATGTGGAAAAACAGAGAGGGTGAGAGACGCGACAGTCAAGTGGAGCGTGCGTCTGTCCTCTCAGTAAGTGAGTGAGACAGTAGACAGCAGTGAGGAGGGCTGTGCGAGTGCATTGCAAAAACACATAAATATGCCTGACACCCGTAAACGAAGCAGCATCTGGCTGCAGTTTGGAGACTTTTTTGTCTCGGTCTTGGTCTCGTCTCAACTTTGTCTTGGTCTTGACTCGGTCCGTCTTGGTATTGTCTTGGTCTTAGTTTAGGCGGTCTTGACTACAAGTCTACTGCAAGTCTGACTGCTCATCACTGCCTCTGTTACCTGCTGAAGTTCAGGCTCTGGCGGCTGAGCTGGGGTCAGCATTCACTCATCTAAACAGCATTCTGGGTTCTTGGCTAGCTTTGTGTTAGCATGCTGGTTGTGCAAGTGCCAAAGAGAGCTAAAGTTGTGTTAGCAATTGTTTCTGTTCTAGACGTAGTTTGCATGTCACTACAACGCTCTTGTTCTTTAGTGCAATAACAATTTAATGTCCAATCCTCAAAAGCTGTAGATCACTCCAACAGTTTCCTCCGCATCACAAAGTAAAATCAGTTGATTACAGCTAACTATAGTAATAAGACGTGAAGGCAGCGCCATGCACAAAACTGCTGTAAATAACAGATTTAAAACCGTCTTCTTAGACTGATATTTCAAAAGCATTCTATGTCTTTTTGTTATTGTTGTGATTTGTATTTTGAAAGGCGGTGTAAATAAATAATGTACTTACGTACTGCTCCCTTCACAAAACACCACAGACTGACTACTGGAACAGACAGCGTGTCCAACAGGGACCTTGCAGACTGTCAACTAGCAGCTTTGTTAAATAGTGCCCGCATGAGCAAGGCGAAGATGTATGACATCTTCCCTTTTTTGACACTTTGGATGATATATGATACACTTGCATTAGGTAGCACAATGTGCCATTAGTACACTGACGGTTGCTGGAAATATGTTTCAGGACTTGTATCTAGATATTATGTCAGAAACCATGACAAATTAATTGTTGACTTGAACTATTTTCAACTTTTACAACCAATTTCTTCTTATATTAGAACAAACATACTTTGATTTTTGAAAAAATGCCATCCAGGAGGGGCTGAGATGGATGGATAGACGGATGCATGGACTTATGTATCATTTATTTTTGTATTTTTGGTCCACGGTGATTCATTTGAAGGCTCTTCCACCCGTAAATGTGCTCATAATAACAAGTTTGCAGGATTTTCTGTTTGAAGCCTCATCATGACCTCATTTCCCCCTTTTCCCTCTGGTAGCAGCCTTCAGAGGAGGCTTCCCTGCTGGTGTCCAGCCCCAAGATGCTGCTCCCAGCATCAGGCATACTGCCACCCAGCACCCCGTTGTCTGTGCACCACCAGATCCAACTGCTCCAGCAACAGCTCCAGCAGCAACAGCAGCAGACACAAGTGGCTGTGGCACAGGTGAGTGTCATCCAGTGACATTATGTCTCCCATGAAATCTGCTTGCACAGGAATAAAAATATGCTTTTTTTAACCTTTAAATTACATTTCACATCACTCCAGTACTTTCACACTGCTCACGACAATCCTCACCATAGTGAAGTTGCTAAATTTCTGCAGAGGAAATCGTTACAAACCTCCAAACTTCATGTGGCCTCTTTTCGGCTATAGTCTTATGGGTAAGCTTGCAGAATGTAAAAGAAGATGAGCACAGAGAAAACACTGTAGCTATGGTCAGTGTGATCGCTCATATATTTATTCACTTTTAAAAGTGAATAAATAAATAACAATAGAAATAACAATAGAAATAGAGCAACAGTCTGGTGTAAGCTAATGAATTATGAACAGTGTATTGGTACAGTGGTGATTGATTTTAAATCAATACACAACACTAACCCACAGACCTCAGTTTAAGAGCACAGTTCTTTCACCTGTAGGTTGCAACAACCACACCCTCGGTCTGTCCGCCCATGCTATATCAGTTACTGTTTCTGCTGTGTACAAGGATGCTAGAGTACCTTCAAGCTTGTTGCCAAAATTCATCTCTAATTGGGACTTGTTATTCTGCTTTCCATCCGACTTTGCTGAAGTAGCTATTCAGGATTGACAGCTCAGAATAATCCTTCTTTGCATTAGACTAGGACTTGGTGAAGTCCCTTAGTTCACCTACTGTCTGAAACAAGCTGTTTACACTCGCTCCACCCACCTTTAAACCAACAGCTGGTGCTGAGCACCTGAAAGAGAATATTTAGAGCAATCTGAACCCTGAGCTTTTGGCTGTATTAACAGTAATTTCTGAATTCCCTTGGGTGGAAAGGATAATCAGTGGAATGACTCACGGGTCACTGACAAATTAAGGAGATCAACACATGCCTGTGGTCTTGGAGAGGAAAAAAGTGCAAAGCACATCCAGCATGAGACATCAGTCATCCAGTTTGAGTGGCTGTAGTGGGGGAGGAGAACAGTGACAGAAATGGCTTTGGGTTTGCGAGCTGGATCAACACACATACACAGAAGGCCTTAAGATTAAGATTAGAAAGTGCCATTTCATAGCTCAGCACGCTTTCCCTTGTGGATTCTTCACTCACACTGCTGACCCAGAAGCATCGCAGAGAGTTAAATTCTGACGTCTCAAAGCTTCTAGAGAGGGAGGCGGAGGTCCTGATTAAACTGCCCGGCCACACTGAACTTTACTGTTCTCATCTTAAGATGGAGATGAACAAACAAACTGCTGCCACAACTGACAAATCACACATTCAGACTGAGCATGCCCATACATAGGTGCGATCAATTACACACTAATAAGGCCAAAGGTAGCTGCCCACGGGCAGAGGAACTAGTGTGTGTATTTTTTTTAAATGTATCAAAACTGCTTTGGAACATGAAGTAACGATTTTCACCTCATGAAATGTTTCAAACGAGTGCGTTCCAGGCATTTGTGTCTGACCTTGGTTCTTTTGCCATTTAGCAAGGTTTCCCAAGTGATCGTAACTTGTCTGAGATGCTGTAGCAGTTTGCTTCCACACAGCATCTAAATTAGTTTCTCCTCAGTTTATTTCCTTAAAGGCTTCTGGCTGCACTCTGCTGTTTCTACCATCCATCTCTGCAATGCTTAAATAACTACCTCAGCTATCGATCAAATAATTGACAGAAAAATAATCTAATATTGAATCATTTATAAGGCCTAACTTCTCAACTTTATGAGGTCAAAACTTAAGCAACACTGAAGAATAAAAAAATATCTCCATTACTTCTTTACTTGTTTTGGCTCGTGCTCTAAATCAGGCTCGACATAGAGACATATTACATATATTGGACATAATGTAGGTATAAATTACAGAGCAACCATTCATATACATCCACAGCCGTATCTGCCAGTGAAGCACCTACAAGGATGGATGGCCGTTTGTTTTCAGCCCACACTCAGGGAGGGGCGCGTCATCTTCCCAAATGTGGTGCTATCCACATTTATCGAATGCTCGGACAATGACAACGTTTTTAACAAGTCCTTCCATACAAGTCTGTATCAGAAGCTCCGTAAACAGATCCCCCTAACATTTGTTATGTGTATTCATTTGTGAGTTCTTGCTAAAATCACATGACGGCGCCGTTTAAAATGATCTGACTTTATTACCGTACTGGATTAACTGGCTGCTCAGATTAGCTGGTTTTTGTTTTTTGCCATTTGTGTTACCAACGGGGAAATTTCAGAGTGCCCTCTGTTGGACAAACGGTGCAACTTTAACACTCTTAACATGGTTGAAGGCCGTTTCTCCCGTTGTTTACTTTTTAAATTTTCATTTGTCAGCCATTATGAATGCAGATCAGCAGATTGCTCATATTTCCTGATATATCAGCGAGACTTTAGTGAGAACAGTAGCTCTAACTTTATGTGTTACTATAGAAGATGAACGCCAACTGTGTTGTGAACTCCCGTTTTGTTGCCTTCAAACTTGGATTATAGCTCTTGTTTTTTGTCTTTTGTAGCCAGAGGTTACCGTATTTAGGAGAACGCGCTCCTAATTTATCAGCTCAAGCTTATCCAGGAGGGGCTAGTTTGTCTGCTAGTTTGGATAGTGGCTGCACATAATAGCACTGATGTAACCTACAAATACAGTCTTCAACACAGTTACGTCCTTCATGGAGGACTTTTAGTATTAGTCACATCAGGCACATTTGTTGCCCGGGAATTTTCAAGTGCTTGAAAAAGCCCCAATGTAGCCAACATAGTTAAGAAGTTTACGTCATGCCTATGAAGCTACTACTGACCTACTTGGAGGTGACCACATTTTGTCACCCATCACTAGCTTTAAACTCTGCGTCAAAGGGAGTGGTTTTAGCCGTTAATGTGGGAGTTAAAGTTACACGTGACCATATTTGAGTAAAAGGGTAGAGCGCTAAGTTATTAGCTAATGCTTACGAGGTTAATTAACAAGCTACAACCATCAACTGTATGGATGCAATGCACAGACGCACATATCGGCTAATTAGTCCTATAAGACTGATTAAAATTCAAGAATTTTATTCACCAAGATGGGAGACAAATGACTTTTTTTAAAGCCAGAATTAGATGGATTTTTACTTTTTGACAGATGTTTCCTCACTTTAAAACTTAACTATACAGACGATCATTTCTCTTTTTATTTCAATTTCAGAATTTCAACATGTACACAACACACAACACAATCTCTTTCATCAGTGTGCTTATGTGAATCTCCTGAGCATTCATAATGACTGATAGTTTGCCAACAGAAGTGATTTGTGCTGTTTGTGGCCAAGAAAAACTATTAAGCCCTCGTGTGTTCTCTCCCACTGGTCCAGTCAAATCCGTCTCTCTGATGTATAAGCATAAACTTTTCTGAAACTGCTTCTAAGCACTATTAATAAGGAAAGGCAGCTAACTCTAGTAATAAAGGTCAAACAGTAGAAAAGAAAAGGCTACATGGTTCTGCTCAGATAGTCCCAATTATGGATGAAGACACAGAGGAAGAGAGGAACAAGGAGATCATCTGGCTGAAGATGTGCTTGCACATGCACGTCTTTAGCTCTGTGTATTTTGTGTAATTTAGAGTTCTACAGTTGGTTTACTTTTCAAAACTAATAGTCGTCCCTGGCGTCTTCGCTTCAGTTTCACACCAATAAATGAAAATGACAGTGTTAGGGGTTTTTTCAGGGGGTGTGTTGAAAGTAAATGCTGCTGGATGACAAAGTAACCTACTTAGTCATGTTTAAGACAGCTGTAGTTCTTGTTTATGGTTCTAATGTCTCAAACAGGGAGTCCCTTCTGATTTTTAGAGCTGTCAGACACGAGCACATAGTGCTGTTATACAATAACAAATCAGCCACCCACAACTTTGATAAACAAAGCCAGAAAAAAACATAAGGAATTTGAGTTTTGCCAAGACTCCAGTGTATATACGCATAAATTATAAAAATTATCTAAGGACTTGAAATGTGAGAAAAAATACTGAAACAGGCTCAATTGCTGTATGTACGATAAACAGCTTTTTTTAACGGATAAAATGGGATAGACAGACATCAGCGTTATGTGTTCACCGTCTTTGAGACATTTGCCCTCGAGACAATGTGCTCTTTGTTATGCAGCAAAGGCAAATCAACTTTTGTGAACTTGTTTTGTCAGTCAGACAAAGACACGTGCCATTTCACTTGGCAATGGAATCATTCCATGAAGAATCGGTCAGCTGACCCCTTCAGAATCAATTGGGGGTTTTTTGTAGGTACTATTCGTGTATTTAATAAGGTCATGTGAATTTTCACCTTTTGACTGCAGCAATTGTCCATGTTACAAAAAAGGGCCTCTAAGTGCAGGATGTTAGGTTGAATTTTTCCACTTCAGTAAATGAAATTAGTAGGAATTAATGAATAATTTGCAGCATTTTTGCAGCATTTTCTGAGCTTTTATTTTGTAAGTACAGGAGCTAACCACATTATGTTTTCATTGTTGAAAAACTGTAAACAAATTAATTTTCTTCCACTCAAAGTCCCACTTTTTCATAGTTTCAAGCATCTTTTTGAGCAACTTTAAGCATCAACATCAGGCATATATCAGAACTTTGTAGCAAAACTACACCAGAGTAATGTCTATGACAGAGAGTAACAGACACAAGTAACAGAATAAAGTGTATTTTGGTTAAACGTCACCGTATAACTTATGGCTATAGCGTGCCATATAGCTGTAAGACAAAAATACATTTCAAAGAGGTCATTGGTTTGATCCCAGGCTTCTCCGTTCTTCATTCTGAAGTGTCGCTGTGCAAAGTGCTGAGCCCCAAATTGCCCCGATAGACCCAGTGTGTGCTATGTGGGTGACACAAATACCATATTAACCCTGTTTAATCATTTAGTTTGAAAAGAATCAACTGCACTAAGCTTGTTTTGTTTTAATGTTATTGTCACAGTCCTTTGGGCTGATTTCGTCACATGCTGTTTGGAGACCCAACAGCAGAACAAGTGCTGAGAAGTTTGAAAGGTAATCATGTTCTTATGGTTTTAATTTTTCTGCCACAGATTAATTAAGAAAATGTGAAAAATCGGTGCTGCCAACTTCGCCGGAATGCAGAATTAGGTGTCTTGTCTGTCAAAACTTCCTGACGGAGAGTCCTCCCACACTCCCTCCCAACCATTAGCTTCCTATTTATACTTGAGGAAATAAGATAGTGATTTAATATCCTCAGACTCTATTAATCAATCCACTGATTAAAAGAGAAAATGAATCTGCATCTGTTTTGAGAAATGATTCAGTCATGTTTTGAAGCAAATTTGTGTCAGCATCTTTAAAGTAATATCCTCTGTTTCCAGCTTTGGAAGCTGAAATTAATAGAGGTTTGGAACAGAGACAAATCTGAGGATGTGATCAAAATCAGCATGTTTATCTACACGAAAAATAATTGTGTCCATAATTTTCTTTCTATTTGTCCCACTGTTTGCATATCTTAGCTGTCCCAGCTGTATTGCAGAGTGATGGATAGAAGCAGCAGCGTTTAAATTTTTTTTTTGTCCCAGGTTATTATGGAAGAAATTACCATGAGGGGTGAAGAAGAGATTGCTTTCAGTGTGACCCTGTGTGCTGCTGAAAATAACGGTGACTTTGAGGTTTGACCAGGGAACTGGAAAAATATTCTCACAGTTGAACTGTGCCGCAGAGGTCACAGTAAATGGATGTAAATTAGTGAGCTAGCCAACACTAATCACAGCTCACTTAGAGATGAGTGGAAGTGGAGATGTTTAATGAAGTCTTGAAATCGAGGGAGATACGGTAGCTATCTGATTCAGGACAACTCGTATCTGCAGCTGCTGCTCAGCCGCTGCTTAATGGAATCTGGCATCTGGCTTTTGGTCCTTTTAGCTTGTTTCAGAGCTTTTTCAGTCATTTCTTGCTTTCTTTGTCCTCTTTCGTGTCTTTCCTGCCACACACTGCTTTCAGTTTTTCATCTTCTTCCATTGCTCTTTCCTTTGCACATTTCCTTTCCTTCCATTCTGCCTCCATGTGTTTAGCACGTTCAGTTCTGCTGCCTCTCTTTCCCACACTGCTGCTTTTCTGGTTCTCCCTCACTCTGCCAAGCCCCATCTTGCCGTCTTACCCGCATTACAAGTATGAGTGCATTTCTAATGATTTCTTTATCATTGCACCAGTAGAAATGATAATGTTCCCTTTAGTGCTCTCCTGCAATGAGATAAAAACAGAGGCGAACCAGTGCTGGAAGGGTTTCAGACACTTCCACATCAAAGAGCCCTAGCGTGGGTGGGCAATGCCATACCGATAATCTGGTGTGAAGAGCACATCCTCGGCAACCAACCCTGTGAAGTCGCAGCACACAACCAACACATCTAATCCTCTTACACCACCACTGGGAGAGTCTCTGCGTCTCAGTCTGAAAGGGAAATTGTATCATTCAAGCAGTTTTTCTGTAATTTCTGCATTTCTACAACACTGGCCAATCTTAAATTATCGCCGTCTTTAATGAGGAATTTTACATAGCTGAAAATTTGCCTGGTTTAGAAGCTGGAAGTGCTTGGGTGAGTTGGTGAATGCATGTATTTGCATTTGTATGAGATATCTGGCAGATTAAAGAATGGCTAATGTCCCATTCCTCTGCAAGAGAGATTTGCCTTCTCACACGCGCCCCTTTCAGGTAATGCTACAAAAATTCTGAGCGGCAGTGGATGTCTAGAAGCAGCTTTACATTAGACTCATTCAGCGAGGTAATCAGTAGCGGTGGGTGGTTCGATCCAAATATCTAAGGTATCGATACCAACTCTGGTATTGGTAATCCCATCGATACTAGCGTGATAGGATCGATACTTTGTTTGCTAAAAGGTGTGTTTTGTTGTATTAGCTAATTATTGTGAAACGTAATCACAGTGATTTAATGGTCGTTAATGATGGTTCATCTCATAAATCATGGCACACCGCATAAGCACTTATAAGTTAAAAGTATTAGTATTAATCCGAGTTATTGTCAGCAGTAATGGCCCTGTATTTACTCGATAACATTTATTGCAGTATCGCACACCGCTAGTTATCAGAGAATAATAAAAAGCAACCCAGTCTATGTGGGAGACATCTAGAGGTGGAGTGAAGTAGTGCATGTGAAAATAGCTAGTGTGGTAAGTTAGTAAATCCAGCTTCATGTAACTTGTGATGTGTGTTATTAGCAGGTATGTGTTCCAAATTTTGATCTTGTCACATGTATTCCTGGTGCCTGAATCTAAGCAGTGGATGAAAGTGAAAGCAGAGTGTATGAGAGTCAATTGGAGACTGCCTCAGCCAGACGACCACCTAATGAACTTCTTGTAGCAGCCGAGGAAGTTCACTGCTCACTTCTTTGGTTTAGCAGGACGGATTGACTTTGTTTGAATGATGTTATAATGACCTAATAGTTGGAGCAGCCCACATACTGGTGATACGACTGTGATGGATAACAGGTGATGAAGGCTGTTCTTTGGGCCAGTAACGATGAAACTTTGAAGCAACAGAAAAACTGTAAACACTATGTTAATGAATCATTGATGTGTGACTTGGGATTAGAATAAAGTAAAACGGAAAGCCCTGTGGAATTCCTGCATGTTAACGTTAGTTAGAGACAGATGCTCTCCGCATTGTAAAGAGCAAACAATGGAAGGATGGAAAATAGGTACTGAGGTTTCACGTTGTTGTGAAAGTGGGAATGGGGAAGATCAAAACCGTCCTTGGGTGCCGTTCTGCTGGGAGACGGTTTTGAACAATAAAAGTAATAAAAAGACAGAGAGATGCTGCTCCCTAATTAGAGATTTAACGAGACATTTTAGGTGCTTGAAGCGCCTTCACTTTCACGAAGCTGAGATAAGAGAGCAGAATGGATTGGGTAGCAGCAGGTTTACTACCAAGGGACCACCACAGTGAAGCACAAGTGGTGCACCTTTTAATTGGCTCTTTGTCTGAGTTCTGCTTTTAGAAAAACTTTTTACGCCTCTTCAAGGAACAGCAGCGTCATTGTTTCCAAAATACCGCGTTTGTGGTCCACGAGTGAATTGTCACTCTGTCAGGATTTCTGCCTGGCTGATTGTGCCCGTCCTTCCTTTGCTGAGCATTTACAAAGGAAATGCCAACCTGTTTGTTCATATATGTCACATTGCACCAGTTTGTGTGAGATTTGAGAACACTAACCTTTAAGCCAGTTTTCCATCCATTTAGCATTTTCTACAAACTGAATAGACTGTAACTACTTTGATAAATGTTCCATATATTACGCCAAAAAACTGATGGAACTATCGATCCATAAAAAAATTATTTCTTTTCCATTACTGGGAAGCATTGCACTTTCTGCCACTTCATTCATGCCTTTTCTTCTTTACTATGATTCATACACTGTCTGGTAATAGAGTAAGATTTCCTTCTCTTCTCTAATGGGCGTGGCTCTTCTGTAGGGTCCAGGACTGAGTTCAGATTCAGGGTGAACCCCTATTTCTAAGCAGGACAGGTAGCATTAAATTACTGCACTATAGCTTTCAGGCTTTAGTGACTCTGAACAGAACGTAATCTACCTAGATTATTTTCCGCATTCACAGCCACTGTTCGGGGTAATACGTTCCAGACTAATGCATTTCTGTTATCTGTTCTATGTGGAAAGAGGAGAAAAGTGAACAAGCAGCCTATAACTTTTGAGGAGTGGAGATATAAACATTATCTGTCACTTTTTTAATTTTACAAAAGGACAAAAACATGGCAGTAAAGTACAAACACACCAAATAACAGTCTGTTGCCACTAAAATGCATCGCCAAAGTTTCCATGCTAACACAAAGCTAGTAATATCAGGGCTCAGTATATGTTGACCCCAGCCGGGCTGGTCGTTTTCAACAGGCAACAGAAGGAGAGATGATTAAAGCCTCCATTTTTCCATGAAGTGCTCTTGGGGCTGGTTTTCACCAGCTTTGCTGTCAGGTTTGTGAAGCACTTGAACAGCAAAAGAAAGATCTTGCGTGTGTGTCCTTGTTAAGACAGGGATTTGTGCTGGGATTAGAGCTGGGCGATAGAACGATAACGATATGTATCGCGATATAACTTTTACTCGATAGA
>NW_005187554.1:950272-978083 GCF_000239375.1 Pundamilia nyererei
CATTTTACTTGTGAGCAACGGCACATTTAAATCTTACAAATATAGTTATTTGGCTTATATCGTGATAGATATCGTTATCGCCTGAAATGAAAAAAACATATCGTGATATGAAAAAATCTCATATCGCCCAGCTTTAGCTGGGATGCGTGACAGTAGCCTAAAGCTTATATTGTTAACTGCTAATTATGTGGCAGTGCGTCTCAGACCATTTTATAGTTATAAAGTTTTATATAGAGTAACATGAAAGTAATCCAGCAAGTAGGTTGACAAATGTCTCTTTCTTCGAGAAGTAAGTGTGTAGCTTATGCTGCGGCCACAGTGGGGAAAACAGTGTCTGGAGACTGCAGCACAGGAAAGATTATTGCAACTGTGTGGAATTAACTTGCGATCTTGTTGCCTTTGAAATGGTCACTTTAAAGATGGGGATCAGGTCTACGACTATTCGCAGTTAGTGACGGGGGTGCAAAGACAAGTTGATGAAACAGCAGAGACAGAGTCATCACTCGTCCGTCTGCCACCGAATGGGATCAAGTTGCCAATTGCATGCAATCTGTTTGAGAGAATACCTAGCTCCTGAGCTACACCCAGACCTTAGTGGCTAGAGTGTGATGTAATTGCAACAGGACAGCATTTTAACTGGAAAACAACATAATTTCTAGGCAACCTTGCTTTTTGTATAAGAATATAACCAGAATACAATGAATTGGCAACCAGTTGAGTTGAGTCCCCTATAGCAAAGAGATACATCGGAAAATGATTTGCACTCAGCACAGATCGACTCTGACTGCAACGTGCCGATAATCTGTCCACATTCATAAGATGGAAAATATTTGCAAACCGTTTCCAATCTGCAAGTGAGTCGGATTCAGGCTGTGAATGTTTGGAGACAGGTTGCCTTCCACCAGGCAATCTGTGCAATCACCTTGCAATAAAAAATGACATCCTGAGCATGTTGCACACTCAATTTAGGGTAGACCAGTTAGTTGCCACAACTAGTCTGTTGCCAAAAGGCACAGTGCTAAATGAAGTCACTGTTCAACCACCGGTTTTGGGGGGGTTAATGTTACTGCGCCATAAACACATTATTTTAAAAAATACTGTAATGATCCTAACAGTGTTCACCACAATATTGCCCACCAATTCAGTCAAAAATGGCCAAAGAAAGTCTGTGAAAGAAGGGCAACACATAGGGTAAAAGATATACACAGGTAGAATGATAACACTGACTGTAATTACACATCTGCGAACTGGAAAATGTGTTCCATTATTCATAAATACTACCTGTGCTGCTTAAGTGACAGTTCACTTTAAGTATAACAATGGAAAGCAAATCAAACTAACTAAAGGTGGCCAGACAGAAAAGCGCACCGCTGAACAAAAGGCAATAATCTTCGAGGTCAAGCCGTAGTAACTTAGGACTTGTTATCGTTCATCTTATCTATTTTCAATTTTATTTTTACATTTTATCTCTGGGAACAGTTTTGTTTTCAGAGAGTTTGCTGAATAAAGTGTAAGTTTAACCTTGTGTGGCCACTTCAGACATTTCTTTGATCAGATATCCAGATGATAAAGCTTAGCTTTGACTTTTAAAAGAAATTGTTTTTGTTCCTAGATTATTTGAATTATCTAATTTGTTCACTACAGCTTTTATATTGAATTATTCACTGTCCTTTTAGCAGCCACAGCAGCTCAGTGAGACATTTAACAATGGACAGCTTCAGAACAAATGTGACTCTTGTGGCCAAGGCCTCAGTATAAACCACGGAGGAGTGGCTGATGTGCTATTAGAGTTGTCAGCAGGGCAGCACAAGTCAGAGTCAAGCTCCTCTCTTCCATAGCTCAAGATGGGGTCCCATCTGCTGTAAATTAAACCACCGCAGTCATCATCAGGGTGTCTATCTTTACAAATGAGCTCTTCAGAGGCCGAACACAATCTGTAATCACCTCTGTTTGTTGAGGAGTACGGGGATAATGGAAGTAGATGACCATCTTCCTTGACACTGTCTGGCCAGTGAATGTGGGAGAGGAGGTGGGATGGATCTCTCCGCCCCACTGCCTCCTCATAAGAATGACAAAGGAGTGATGAGTCAGTCTAATGCAGAAAAGTAGCAAAGAGGAGTAAATGAGAAAACAGAAAACGACGCACAAAATGTAGAACAGAGCCATAATAAGAGAACAGAGCCAATGTTCCATAAAATGACAATATCTCTGTGTAAAAGAACCTGCAGATCAGGTTCTGTCTTATCGCTTAAACCAGGATTAGACAGGGAGTCACTCCTCATGGCCTCGCATGTCAAAACACTCAACTTTACAACAGAAATAACTAGACAATTACATAAAATTAACTATAAGTTAAAGGGACTAAAACAGTGGGAAGCATTGTAGGACATGTCCATAATACCTCTCCTAGGAGGCCTCCAGGACACATCATTATCAGGTGCCTGAACCACCTCAGTTGGCTCCTTTTGCTGTAGTCCCTCTCGAATGATCGAGCTTTTCCCCCCCGTCTCTAAGTGAGAGCCCAGCCACTCTTCAAAGAAACTTCTTTCTGCAGCCTCAATCTTTCAGTCACTACCCAAAGCTCATGACCATAAGTGATGGTTAATTTATGTGTTAGTTTGATTAGCAGCAACAGTAACCATTAACAAAGTATGACTGCCATCGATGACCAAAAAGCTATCACTTGGTCAGATGTTGGAGCATCTCCACAAAGTTAGCTAAAAATGTTTTGCTGTCATGACAAGCAAGAATTAAAGTTAGACAAAATATTATAAAGGACCTCGGTACATGAGCTTGTTGTGTTCTCATTAAAACCTGCAACACGAGCACTGCAAATGCAATAGTGAATAGAGGATTTCTCTGTAGTGCATAGCTGCGTTTCATAGGGGCTAGAATGGCCTTGGTACATTGTTCCAACTCTGATTACAGTTTGTTTTGTAGAGTTTTTTCCTTCCTTTCATTGACGTCAACAGCCAAGAGCCTTCGTGCTACCACGGTAACAAGTGCTGCGCTACTGCATCAAGCTCAAATTAGAAGCTAAGGAGTGATTAGGAGTTTCAGTAACTTGCACCTCCACATGAGGCCCTGTCATTCACACTGCTCTGAAAATACACCGTGAGCCCTTCACCCCAGCTGGTTTCCTAAGATTGTAAGGGAAACGGCTTGTAATCACTTTGGTATTGATTAAGCTTCTTACATGTACACTGACAAGAAGCTATTAAAAAGGCAAGAAACCACGTAACTGTCGCTGTTTAACATTAAAACATTTTCCACATCCGTGCAGAATTTTTGGGTAAAAGGATGTTTCACCCTTTTTTTTGTTCGGCTCCTTTTTGCCTGTTAAACAGCCGATGTTTGAAGCACCGCTGGACCATGTTCAAACTCCAGAGTTAAGCTTAATCAAATTATTGAGAGCCACGTCGCCTCTGCTGTCAGAAAATCATTAATAAGTGGTCTCCTTTAACACACTGGGCCTCTTCTGAACCATTCTTGTGATTTGAAACCTTGAGAATTTCTCCTTTGAAACTGTTGAAAGCAAATACGTGCTCAGGATAGGAGATGGCAGAACAGGGTGGGAGGTGGGACCAACATTTGATTTGGAGAGTACTTTGAAGTCAGAACGGAGAGTCATTGCTGCTATAAAAGCTATGAGAGTGTGTGTGTGCAGACATCTGTGCACCGACTGAACAGTTTCTTTCTCCCCTTCCTCTCCTTTTATATCCCCGATTCAAAGTGTAAAAGAAGTTGAGCCGTTCAGTCTTAAATTGAAATCGAGTGTGTGCTTTAATCTCGCGGGCCACAGCAGGCTGTTGCATTAAGGCTACATGAGGATCAGAGCTGCCAAACGAGCACCATTCGTCTTGTAATAAAAGATAAAGCCGCTGTAATTACAGCACAAAGAGGTTGCATCTATCACTAATGTTCTGTCTGGGTGTTTTTTTTTTCTTTTAAACTTTTAGATAATGTAATAGAAGGTGATCAAGTATCAGAAAGTAGAGTCAAAGCTGGAATATTTCATCATGCTTAATTAGCTAAAAAAAAGTAATAAAATTTGTCTGAAACTGGTAAAAAAGTAAACAAAAAAAAACTGCCCATCACAGTTTCCCACATCTAAAGGCGACATGTTTCAAATTACTAACTGATTCCACATGTAGGAAGCAAGTAAGGTTTATTTATATTGTGTTTTCCAGTATAAAATGACATACACCAGTTAAAAGGGTATAAATGGATCAAAGTAAATAAAAGAAAGCCTGCACAGGTGGGTTTTAAGCTTCTTTTGAAAAGTGCCAGCAGTCTCCACAAATCTCCAGTCCAACGGAAGCAAAGTCCACATCCTGGGAGCCGGAAACTCAAAAGCACCGTCTCCTTTTGTTTTTGATCTGGACCCAGGTGCCACCAACAAACATCAGTCAGCTGGCCTAGTAGTGGCGTATGGATGTAAATGTTAACAGCAATATAAAGAGGAATGTGACCAATGAAGAGCTCTGAAAGTGGTCACCAAAATCTTAAACTGAAAACAACTTTACAATCCCCAAAGATTTTCGCTGATTACTTCATTTGCTTCTGACTGAAAAACACTCAGATGATTTAGTTGGTTTGCTGTTTTGTTCTTCTTTCCCTCTGCAACTTTAATTAATGAAAACACTGAAAATATGGTGCGATCGATCAATCGCTGCCATCTCCTAAGCTCACATCCTCTGAGCCTCTCATCTCACAACCGGCGTAGTTACTAGAAGATGGCCCACACTCGAGCTACATTCCCCACATAACTGGAGACAAATCCACGTTGTATTTAGGCTCAAAGTTCATATTGTATTTCATGAGAGTATATTTTAATTACAAGAATTTTATCCACGTTTCTCTCATCTGTGATAAAACCCAAGCTCTCAGTGGAAATAATAATCCATCGTTTTTGTTTTTGTTGTAGTTTTTTTATATAGTCTAAAATTCAACCCAGTTTATAAACAAAACGGTGCCAAAATACAGGAAAAAAGATACAACTGAATACATAAAAGCAGAGAGCCCACTGATGAAAGCAACACAGTGTTGATCTGGCATTTTTAATACTTTTGTATGGTATTATATTCTGCCAGACCAAAGACGACTGTTTTGCAGATTTATACATTCATAAACGAGTCAGTTAAACTTATGGGATATTGTTGTTAATCACTCAAGCTGCTTTGGTGTTAATGAAATGAACAACATGTGCAGCAACAATGAGACAACCCTCGAACCAGGAATGGTTTTAAAGGTGGCGGCCACTGATGTTTTTTTTCTTCCTCATCTTTTTTGACTAGTTTTGACTAATTCTATAGTTTTACATTTGGCTAGGGTTAGTGTCATTACTGGGAACATCACGCAATACCTGGACCCTACAGTTCATGTCAATGATCAGCCTCATTTGTTGAGGGTATGCAGGCAGCTCCTGGAGGATGAAGGTATTAATGCTATTGACTGGCCCACACACGCTTGCCTGACCTAAATCCAATAGAACACCTCTGGGATGTTATGTTTCGGACCACCTGCAAAATGGACTAACCTGCCACATCATTTTATCGCTTTTCATACCTGTCTTTGAATCTGTAGGGTGATCATTTTCGTTTCCATCAAACAATGTGTCGCCCTTTCATTCACCTTACACTCGATATAAGTGTAGATATGCAGCATGATTTATTTTATTTTCAATATTGAGATCTGATGTGTTTTCAGAGTTCGTTTAAGTTTTTCAAGCAGTATATTTAATTTGAGTCCACTCTTTTCCAGGGTAATTAAAATGAACTTGTATATGACATGAGGACAAAATATACCACAAAACAAAAAAGGATTCAGTCTCAGATGTAGTCAGGCTTCTTTTCATGTGTGCTACAGTGTTTTAGAGCCAGATGTCATGCTTGATACTTGCAGTGACTGCACATTCAGATGCTGATAGAAATCTGTCCACCCTGTCTCTTAAGCTGTTACCCTCGTGGTGTTTGACTGATTCTAGTTTTCTTGTTGAGCTCAGACTCAGTGGTTTCTGTGTTGGGGGAAGGAGATGCATCAACATTTTGTTTCGCTCTCTTTATCTTGTCAAATCTCTCAGCCTCTTCCTCTGACTGTCATTACTTTTCTCGCTCCTGGAAAACTGCTTAGACATTTAAAAAAAAAAAGGAAAAAGGAAAAAAGGGCAGATGCGTTACTATGACAACAACCTTGAGTCACATCATTAGCTTCAGAAAAGCTGCAACACGGACCCATTCAAAGCATGTAAATGAACTTTTTGTATTTTCTTGTTGCCATTAAAGAAATATTTGCGGCAAACAGCACGCACCGCTGATTTCTCAGATGAGAAAAGTGTGTTGGTAAGGTCAGCACAGTTTGGCCTTGGTCTTCACACAGACTGGGATGAGGTGCATTGTTTTGTTTGGGGAATTCAGATAAGAGGAGCAACCTGGGAAAAAATGTTTCTGTGAGCTGGATTAGGTTTGCCTCGCTCATTACAGAGAATCCCTTTCTCCCTGCTTGTCAACAGACTCTTGACCCCTCACATCTTCTGTTGCAGGTCCATCTCTTGAAGGACCAGCTGAGTGCAGAGGCCACGGCTCGGCTGGAGGCCCAGGCTCGCGTCCACCAGCTGCTCCTCCAGAACAAAGACCTTCTGCAGCACATCTCTCTGCTGGTTAAACAGATCCAGGAACTGGAGACCAAAATGTCTGGACCAAATTCCAGTGAGTGGACCTATAGACATGCATACTGTATAATACACTTTAGATAAATAGAGATGTTCTGATGATATAAAAGTGCTCACACATCTACTGAATGTACAGGGCAAGAGTAGACAGGTTGCACCGGGCAAGTGTGTAAACTGTGACCTGCATCAGCCTCTGCTGGCAGTCAGTAGGAAACGGGATGTAGTTTGTAGTTCTTGCTTGAGGAAAAAACTCATCACCTAAAGCAAGATGTGTCAAGCATAAGGCCCGAGGGCAAAAATCAGCCTGACAGAGACTTCAGTCTGTTTGACCGGACAGCTTTGGAAAATGTGATGCTCCCTCAACTTGTTCTGTAAATTTAGGCAATTATATCTCAGAGCTTAAGCCCAAACAGCCGTAGCAACAGATTTCTGTTTTACTAGAGCACCATTTCTTTATCTGACCTACTCAACATTAACATGGGCTGTAAGTGTGTGAACATAATGTGCAGTGCCTTTGACATCTCTGATCTAGATGATAGGCTGCAAAAACACAGCACAAGGGAGCTTTTTGGTTTCAATTCGATTTTGGCCCTTACACAAAATGTAACTTTAATTCTTTAACTATAACAAGGCAGACTCATCCTTCAGATGTGTCCATGAAAATAGTTCTTTGCATTATAGTATCTTATTAATGCATTAATTGCTGACGCTTCAGACTGCTGTGTTGTTCTTTGAGCTCAAGTCTTCGTTTTCATAATGTTTCGCTGATTATTTTTAACAGGCTTTGGAGGTTTCTCACTGATAGAGAATAATCAGCATGCACACACTGCAAACATATACTACAAAATAAGCATATTTAAGTTTCAATATAATTCTAAAATATATAGAGACCTTAAAGTATTTAACAATAGTTATAAAACGCAATATACATATAGAATGTAATAGGAAAAAAAGGGTAAATGACCAGTTTTTCATTAAAACTGTCAAAGACTTTTACTCCCAGGAAGTAAAAGGAAGTAAAAGGTTCCTGCTTTTAGTCTGTTTCCGCTTTCTTTTAAAGACTTGATCTTTTAAAGACATTAGCTGGAGGGGTTTATATTTATCTGGCCATGCACAATTTTACTTGCACATTATTTCATGTATTTTGTGGGCTATAGATCTAAATTATTTATTATATAGTTTTATGTTATTTTTATATAGTATATACTTTTTCCAGTAAGTAAAGGAAATATTACGTTTTCAGGTATTGGAAGTGGGAATTTTCTTATTCCCAGTTAGAATTTTGATCTGGAAGGTTCCTTCTGATTCTTTACTCAGAAAGTCGGAGCAGCCCCACCAATCCTGAGTTAACAGTCCAAGATGGTGGCGGTAAACGGCACTAAAACTGTAAACTGTGAGGCAGCAGTGCTAGCCACTGATCCACTGTGATTAAAAGACAAACATAAAATTAACACAGTAGTAATCTATATGATAAATAATAATTGTAATACCTCCATAGTTGATTCATTTTTACCCCTCAGCTGTAAAAGGCTCATAGGATATTGGCGCGTTAACTCAAGTTTGTGAATTCGATAACCCGAAAACGAGGCAACGTAGGAATTTCAAATTAACAGTATATGTTTATTTACTAAAGATCTTTTATTCTGTACTGCCACTGTTGTGTATGCACTCTGACTCACAAAATAAGCCACATCCAGAGCACTGACCAGGCTCTGTCCATGAACGTGCTGCTGTGGTGTTCTTAAGCACAAAAAACATGCATTATGTTGTATTGTTAGTGATGCATAAATCGCTCTACCTTTCCAAAAGCCGAAGCAAATCCTGTTTTTCCTCACATTTCCAGCTATCCTACCAGAACGCACAAACTTACTCCTGATTTCCAGCATCCAAGAGATAACTGGAACATGGCATTAGTCGCTGTTAAAAACTAAAAGCAAATCAATTTTACACCCAGTGCAAGCAGAGGTGGACCAGTTTAGTGTCAATGACATAGTCTAATACAAACAAACATGTTTCTGAATGTCTTGTCTTTTCTTCTCATATTTCACTGGAAAAAACTGGAGGAAAGTGTCAAAGGTCCTTTGATCATGCTGACTAGGTGATTGGTCAAAACAAGTCATGTCCTCTGATGTGTCTCCTTTATATCTACATTTCGATACAAAGTTTACAGTTGTAAATTGCTCTGTTTCAAGATAACATTATATCCCAGGCAGAAAACTGGGTGCCAAATAATTCCTTTCATTTAGACATTCATCTGTCCCTTGCCTCTAACAACGTTCCTGCTGTGGAAAAAAATTGTACAACCAAGGCAAAGAGAAACTCTACCAAGCAAATGATATGGGAAAAAGCTCAGCTGAATGAGCTGTGAGTGAGATATCTCACAGAACAGAGCTGTTCGGTCACACCAAAGGTGCCGTGACAAACAAGCAAATGTACAATGACAGTGACGAGAAAAAGTGAAAAATAGGCATGAAGGAGGCAGAAAAAAGGCATTAGTAATTCTACATCACACTCTAGGTCAACACACATCACTGTCAGACATGCAGAGCAGACGTCCAGCAACACACGGCGCACAAAAGCATTAAAACGCAGACGTGTCCAGTATAAGATGTCCTTTCCATGTCTCCCCCCTCACTACCACACAATTTTAGTCATCCGTTTCATCTGCTGTTGAGACTGTGTGTGTGTGTGTGTGTGTGTGTGTGTGTGTGTGTGTGTGTGTGTGTGTGTGTGTGTGTGTGTGTGTGTGTGTGTGTGTGTGTGTTCCTGTCTAGCTATCTTTGTGAGGACCGAAATCTGCATTCTACTATACTTGTAAGAACCAACAGTAACTTGTGAGGACTCACACACTGGTCCTCACAAGTTTGAAGGCTTTTTTGAGGCTCAAAATGTGGTTTTAGTGTCTGGGTTACAATTAGGTTATGGTTAGGTTTAGTTACCCTAGGGTTAGGGTTAGGCATTCGTTTTTAATGGTTAGGGTTAATGGGAAAACATTATGTCAATGAAGGTCCTCACTAAGTTAGCTTCTCCAGCAAATATGTGATGCCATCAGGTGAATATAGGTCAAAATCTCTAAGGAATAATCCCAACGCCTGGCTGAATCCATGAAAAAAGTGATCCTCTTCAGAGCCTTCTGGCTGGGCAAAGGAGCAGCAGTGGCAGACAGTTCCTCTCAGTGTACTGAGCAGTTCAAGAGGTCCTTTATCCCACTGTAATAAGACTTTTTAAACACCCTCCGTGTGTGTCTGTGTGTGTGTGACAAAAAATACATCCCCTAAAAAACAAACCAAAAAAAACAAACAAACATATATGTAGCATAATCTAAAGCAGATTATACTGCAGAAGCAGTCTGAGAAGTTTTTGTAGATGTTTGATTGATGGAGTTGTTTAAACTCGAACACTGCAACTGCTGTGAACCCAAACAAGCTACTGCTACTGTCCTCTGCCAAGGAGTGAGTGAGTCATCCTTCATGTTTGTTCTGGGTTGGTATTGAAGACGTCTTTCTTTAATGCATCTCTTTCTCACTGTTCCAGCTCCAGGTCTGTGCTGTGTGCCCGTGAAGAACCCTGCTAAACCTGTTTCACTGAGCAGTCGTGATGATGATGAAATGCCTTGAAACATGTTGTTTTTTCTCCTCTGCTTATGCTGTACGAGCATGCACTGATTTATTGGTCACAGAGTGATTTATTTTGCTGGGAGTTGTAATCTTATATTCACCACAATTCACAGATATGTACGTCACATACATTTTATCTTCTGCCTGCAAAGGTGATGGCAGATTCATTTCAATCAAGGCTCATTTTTAAAAGTGGTTGAAAACATTTTATGTATCTCTGTTCTTCACTTTCCACCTTTTGTTTCACCTGAAATCTCCTTGCTTTATCTCCTCCATCCAGTGGGTTCCCAGGACAGTTTGTTGGAGATCACCTTCCGGTCTACAGTACCTCCGGTGATATGTGACCCCACGACACCTAAGCCTGAGGTGTCAGCCCTCAACCTGCACACATTTGGCAACAGCGACGGGACCAGCAATGCCTTCTCGTCATCCAACGGGACTCTGGGAAGCCCACTAGGTAGGGACCAATGTCTACTCAAACTGGAGTGTTTCCGTTTCCTCCCGGGACCCCCGGGGCCTCCACCTCCTCGACTCCCCTCGCCTCCTCATCCGCTCAAGATTAACAGGCCAGAGATCAAAAGTCCAGAAGCGTCAGAGGGTCCAGTAAAGTCTTTGTCCTGCGACGTCAAATCTCTGGGCTGCCTGGAATTCGCAAGGTTTCGCGAGTCGGGTATTGCCTCAGAGTACGAGTCAAACACGGACGACAGTGATGACAGGGAGGATGAGGATGAGGATGAGGATGAAGGGGAGGATGAGGACGAGGAAGACATGGAGATTTTTGGATGGGGAACAGATCAGGAGACAGTGAGGCTACTTAATGTTCTCAACAGACAGGGAACTCCTGACTGCCTGGGAGATGAAATAGCGGTGTAACACTTTAACCTGCCCCACCCCCCCATCCGGAGAATCCTATGGTGGCTTGTTTTGTTCACTTACTTAAAACTGCTATGTGAGAGAGACATATATTGGATGTACACAACTACATAATCAAGGCTAACGTGAATTTACCAATTTTTTTTTTTTTTAACCTGATGTTGTTGGCAGATTAAAGTTATAAGCTGTCCTCTAAGGCACATTCAGCTTGAACTTGAAGTGAATTTAAGATAACTATGGTGTCAGCTGTTTTTAGACGGACATAAGGCTTCTATGGGAAAACATAACCTTGTCGTGCATTCGAAGTCAGTACATTAAGTCACACTGGGGAAAACACTGCTGCCACGGTCTTTTGCCTCTGAAATGGTTGGCTTTTGCAAAAACACTGAGTAAGTCTGCTTTTAGTCTGAGAGATGAGAATGAGGTTAATTTGACCATTATGTGCAGTTTGGTCATAATGATGCTGCAGCAGTGTGAAAAGTTGCAAATCTGTTGTCCTCTACATAGAAATTCACGGGTTCGAGTCCGACCCACTGCACTTTCTTCTACTTTGCACATCTTCCTCTTCCTCTCTCTCCCTCTGCTTTCCTGTCACTCTTCACTGCTCTGTCCAATAAAGCAGAAAAAAGGCCAGAAATAAAATATTAATGAAATTCACACTAACTACTTGAATTCAGCTCATAAATTTGAAACACAAACTCAGAAATATGTCTGTGCAGTCAGAGTTGAACTGATGGGATGTCTTCCATCGGGACATGTGCTATCCCGATGGGATTAACAGTGGTGTCCCAGATGTAGAGGGCAGATAACTGATGGCTCTAAAACTGGACAACTCACAAGAAAACAGTCTAAATCAATTAATAAGGCCAGAGCATCAAATGTAAAAAGAAACCTAATTAAAATAGTGTCCCTTTAAAAAAAGGACACATGTGGGCACAAACAAATTAATAGCAGAATGATAAATCAAAAATCATCGACAGCATGACATCAGAGAGGAGACCAAACAAGAACATACCAAACATTATAAATTTTAGGTTTGTCAAACTTATCATCCTCATACAGGAGGCAAAAAAACAAGTTCACACAGGGTAACAGGACATTTTGTTAGCTAGAGGTTATCACAAATCAGCTGTAAGCAAATAAAGTTTGATTATAGATAATTTGCTTCTAGTTCAGGCTGAATTCGCCTTAAGAATAATAATCTGAGTTGGTCACGTACCCTTGGAAAACAAGAGTTTGAGCCTAATCTGTATGCACACTCATGCATATGGGGATGGGTATTGATAAGATTTTCACGATTCCGATTCCATTTTCGATTCTGTTAAACGATTCGATTCTCTTATCGATTCTTTTTAAAAAGGAGAACACTAAGGTCGATCAGCTTAGAACTTTGTTTTATATCTTCTCTTTGAACAAGATAGAAATTTAGGAGTAACATGGCCTTACAAACCCAACAGTGAGATCTTAAGAGATCCAGCCTACGGCTCTTCAATGGGGTGTCACAGGGTCCCCAGGAAAAAACCTTGTAAATGTAAAATAATAAAATAAATATTCTTCTGTAGCAATAACAAAGTTTAACATAAATTATTCAGTAGCAATTACACAAGAATATCCAGTAATGTCCCTGCCTACAATTAAACACATTCACTTACCGTAAATCGGGGCCCTCTGCTGTGGCAAATGGGTGCAAGCCTTTTACCACAAACTTAGTCACTGCTCGGTGACATTTGTCTATCCTGGCCTAAAAGGAGACGCTACCGGTAGGCTGCAGGGAGAACTGCCAGCGAGCACCAGCCAGACTCCCTCTGTCTCATCATGGTCACCTAAATGCACAGTAATGGCAGGTTTTGTAATAAGGCAGATCGCGCTAACATAATATGCACTGTTAGTTGATTATTTACCTGCCGCATTAACGGGAGAGCACGTGCAAATGTTACCGCTGCTGCTGGGTTGAAATTCATGAGTCCGGAGCGGAATTAAAAACACGACATTCATTTAAGGTCATCGTGTGTTTTGTCAGCAAATGCTTTTGCATATTCGTAGTGTTTCCTCCCTTAAATGAAATATCTACTTTGCAAGTATTGCAAGTTGCCCCGTTGTCATCCGTTCTCGTAAAGTGTAACCAAACTTTTTGACCGTTTGAGCCGCTTAGGCACCATGTTTCCTGCCAGGTAAATGACGCTTCGCAACGTGGTGACGTGATTCGGGGCGACTGGAATCGATAAGGGAATCTTTTGCAAAAATGGCAAACAATTCCAAGGATTGAAACAGTGGGAACCGGTTCTCAACAAGAACTGGTTTTCGATACCCATCCCTACATGCATATACTCTTATTTCTCTGAATCTGTTGCTCCTGTTTGCTTCCTTTTGTTTCCTGTTTTTTCATGACACACAGGCGTCCATCTATCAGACACACTCATCAGATTCAGACTCTTAAGTTTTCCCCTTTGGGTAAATTGAAGTTGTGATTCTGCGTGTACGCTGATGGTGTCATGGGGCTGTTAGGGTGTAACAGGAAATCAATCACTTAGCAAATAGAAGTTGTTTGAAAATGTACATATACAATAACTCCTCAAGGTTAGTTCAGGGGCAAGTGCTCACTCTGTCAACACAGACGGAGTAGCGATCATTCACGCTGACAGGAACAAGACAGAAGTGTTCGGGACTAAAGAGACCTGAGACTGACACACTCTCGTCACAGCTGGAGTGAAAAGCGACTCTTCCTGCGATGAAGCACGAACAGTTGGGTCTAACTTTTGGAGGGACTTTGTTACTTTGGAAAGGGAAAGTCCTTTCTTCCTCTGTTCATAATTAATCAAAGACTATTTTTAGACAGAAATCTCTATCTACCTGTACAAACTTTGTTTTCTACACAGAAACTGTTGGAACTGCTCCATCCTTGACCCTCTTTTTTGTCTCTCACTGTTTGTCAACTTGGTAGTCAGAGCATGTTTGCACTCTTTTCAGCTGTCCACGCACATATCTCCCGACTTTTTAATTTATGTAAAGCTGGGATTAGTTGGACCTCGAGGAACGCTGTTTGTTTCTTTTATTCATCCGGTAAACAAAACCTCTTCCCGCGTGCCAGAACAGCGGCTCGCGGATGACAGCCAAGAGCGGTCCCGTTTGTTTTAACCCAGCTCTGTGTACCGGCCTCCAGGCACGAGTCAATATTAAAGTATTCATTTTGTTTCGTGGGGAAAGCTACAGAGTTTTCATTTTTGTGTACCGTAGCCATAGTTTAACAGGACAGCCCTTCGCTCAGATCAGCGCAGACAGTCGTCCTTGGCAAAGGTAGACCCTGCAGAGATTTGAAGAGGAAGTGAGCCAAATCTCTAAGTGCTCAATATCTTTTTGCAAGAGCTTTAGTCAGATTGGATTAAACCAGTAAACTGCCAGCCACTTGCCATCTGATTGTGTTTGTATTAAAAGATAACAAAGATCCTATCTGCTGTTTGTCTAACGTTTGTTTGGATATTCGTGCCAAAGTGGTCGCACATGAGAACTAACTAGTGTTACCAGTAAATAATATGCAGGCCAGCTATAATTAGTCAACAGCATAGGTTTTCTCTGGCTTGACTTAAAATTGATCCAAAAGATCTAAATTACTTTTCTAGACATATAGAACTGTTCTTAATTTCTGCGCTGAGACAATTACGGAAGATGAAAGCAAAAGAAAAAGTCACTAATACTGAAATAAGCAAATGGAGCTAATAGTTATACAGTCAGCACAAGAGCATACTGGCAAGCAGTCTAATCTGTTATCACAAAGACGAAGCACTTGATAGGCGAATGAGTAAATAATGTAGATCTGGTCGTCCTTCAGTCAGAAACGCGATGTGAGGAGTCCTGACCAAGGTGAAACAGAGGGACACCACATAAATCAATAAGTAGCAATAATATAACTGTTGATTTTTCGATAGCCTACCTTTACCGGTTTGTTCAGTGTGGAAAGCAGAGGTGCCAGCCAGCTACTAGGTTATGATTCACAGAAATGCCCGTGCCTTCTGCAATTCCCAGACATCTCAATCAGCTCTATACTGCTGTATAAATCGGTGGATCTTGATAGACAAGTTCCAGTTTAGGCATAAGGTTTATACCCGGTTACAGGGAAAAGCAGGTTTAAACCTAGATGGTCCCAAAACAACAGCAAGTTATACCTTAGGACCAGAGTTGTAGACAAGTATCTTAGTCCCATCTGTCGTCGACTTGACAGATCCAAACAGACTGAAAACACAGCAGAAAAATAATGTGCTATTAGTTGTTAAGCAGCAATGGCTTTAAAAAAGAGAATCAATAATTCTTCACCTTGGGTAGATTTTGAAATATGCTCCTCAACAGCAATCATGCATGTTAAAAAAGAAAGGGTACTTGATGGGAATTGTAGTAGCAAAACAACCATGTTTGATGGAAGCAAAGACCTGCGTCTACTGGTGAACAGAAGAACTACAGTTCGGGCAAGTTGCACGCTTGGATTTCCATATTGATATTTTCCATTCACAACAGAAAGAAGCACTTCCAATATTCCAGCTCTAAGAATTCCCAATAGTGTACTCTTAAACTTCTTTGAAGTCCTTGCTTTTCTTTTGACTGTTGGAGCAGTCGGCTAAGGCGTTAGATCAAACCAGCAACACTGTGGTGTATGTCCTCTGATCGAAACCTTATCCTTCACATTGTCTTTTTTATCCCTCTTTCCTTGTGTTGTGTCTCTCTTTTCCCCTGCTGTCTTTTGTACGTGTTCATTTAAATAGTTAAAATCTTCACGAGTGGTTGAGCGCATGGCACAGGGGTGCAGATGCCTTCAGCGATCAGTCCCTCATTGAATTCCCGGCTGTCTAGACATTTGCTGCTGCTAATGTCTCATAGTCTCTTTCACTATATCTCTACTCCCTCTCCCCATTGTCGCTATGTAATTAAAGCAGAAATGCCCAGAAAAACCCCCACACACACGTTTAAGTCACATTTCAGCTTTTGATGCAATCACCGTCAGATAATGCAGTCATTTAAATATAATTAGAGGGCGCTTAATATCGACCAAAGACAAATTCAGACCTGTTGTGATAAATCATCAGTTAAAGCTCTGCACTGATATTATTGTGATTTAAAAAGATGACCTTACCTCATGATTCAGGTATTCATTTTAATCAAAGAATGTGTCTGGTCATCAAGACCGAAATTACCTCGGTGTCAGGCTCATTCGCATTCTTTGGCTTATGCAGAGGAAGATTATGTGAAAGCCTTAGACAAGGTATTCCAGGAGGCCAAGCATTATGTGACTTGAATTACACAAAACTAGCTTTTTTTTGGCAACTTTATCTGTTTGCACTACTTCTCAAATTCTTATTGTTGATTATATAAAAAGTTGTATTTTTTGTTCTGTTTATATATAAAAACACTAAGGGCAAGATCCTTAGGTTGTGAAAATAACTTGAGTTTAGCATCTTGATCTGCCCAGTCGATTTGTCACAAAATTTCACTAATGTGTGACCAGGTAAACAAATTATACACTACTTTAAACACAGCTTCCAGTCTGTAAATCTAACCATCCTCCCATACCCTCAGTTAGTGAACGGGTGCATCAGTGCTGTAGGCAAGTTGTGTGAAATAAAAGCAAAGCTAAATTCAAAGGACTGTTCAAAAGACAAGGGGCAAAAAAGATCCTCAAATCAAAATATTTTCCTTTTTTTTTCAGTAGCCAGTGGTTGTAAATTAAATACTTTGAATTTTGGATTTGATGGTAAAATAAAACACACTGGTAGAACCTTGTCATTTTTATTTTATAAAATTGAAAAAACAGATTCGATCCATCCAATCTCTTCCTTTTACCCTTATCACAGTCGCAAGCAGGCTACAGTCTATCCCAGCTACCATAGGCAAGAGGCGGTGTACACCCTGGACAGATCACCAATCTGACACAGGGCTAACATAGAGAAAACCAACTAACCAAACCCAACTAACTGCATGTCTTGGACTGTGGGACAAAGCTGTAGTACCCAGAGAGAACCCTCAGAAACACCGGGAGAATATCAGACATAAAAAGGCTGGTCAGATGGTGGAGTCAAACTCAGGACCTTCTTGATGTGAGGCACCACCATACTGCCCTAAAAAACTAATTTATTGATTAAATTAGATAAAACTGTTTTGTTACCTTTAGTTATCCAGTAATGAAAAAGTTTAAATTTCCACAGGACTCTGCAGGACTATGTAAAAATTAAATACACCTCATCCTCATTCAGTAGGTTGTAGAACTTGACTTGAAACTTGACTGTAAGGTGCCCAGGTCCCGTGACTCCAAAATAAGCCCAAATCGTCACCTCTCCACTACCTTGCTTGACAGTTGGCATGATGTGTTTGTGCTTATATCCTATGTTTGGTTTTTACCAAATCTGCCACTGCACATAACAGATAAACATCTCCACTTGTCTTTCCAAAGGACATTGTTCCATAACTTTTTTGGTTGTTCAGATGCAGCTTTGCAAACCGAATGTTTCTGTTTTGTTTTGCCTTTACAGAGAAGAGGCTTTCTCCTGGCAACTCTTCCAAATCAGCCATACTTTGACATTTTCTAATTTCTTATAACATTTAGCATACTAATTGAGGCCTGTGGAGTCTGACATGTAGCTCTTGGGGTTACGCAGTTTCTCTTGTTTCTCTAAGGATTGCTCGGTCTGACCTTAGGTTGAATTAGCTGGGATGTGGCAATATGTTAATATGCAAAAGCCAGATCAGCAAATGACCAAAATTGCCTCTTTTTTTTCCAAATGGAAGAAGTAAGTATGCACATATTTGTTATCACAGATCTGCACAGAGTGCTGTAAAAAGCGTTTTCACTTGAGTGTATGTTCGAACATTTACATTTTAGTAAACCCTTTTGGTGGTTTAACAAAATAAGTTACCCCAAAGTCAAATATTCTATCAAATATTAAATATGCTGGCCAGTAGTGCTGTTTGTTGTTAAAATTATTTTGATATGAAGAGTGTACCTAAATGTGATTTGGGGAGGAACTATCCCTTTACCAGTATTGCACAGTGCATTTTACACTCATGGTTTAGCCATTTGCGTGTCTTAAGTTGCATGTCTTTATTCCTAACCTCGCTATTCTGCTCAGGCTATGGCTAAATAGTCTTTTCTACTTCCATCTGATTTCATCTATATTTCTCTCACACACTTGACCTTAACTTTATTCCCCTGATCCCCACTTTTGCGCCGACCTCTCCAAAATGTCAGACACGCTGTAATTCTAAACAGTCTCTTGTTGTTGTTTTCTATATTAGTGATACATGCTGTGTGTTTGGAGGAATAAAGTACAGCCCACAGCCTTTAACCTTGACAAAGAGGTTAGTAATTACTGCTAAAGTACGTGCGGAGGACAAAGTGTTATTATGAGGGTCTGCTTTTCATGAAATCTTTATTAATATAACCATCTGTTCTGTGGATTTATAGGGAGATCACATTCGGAGGCAAAGCAGACAGGATGGGTGTGTGCAGGTTCAGTTTAGTGTGAAACTCATTCCTACTTTGTAACTAGTTATTGATTGAGGCTGTAATGAATTTACAGGACAGCTGAATTCTGGAAAGAAAGAACTGTCTGTTTCTGGTTGCTCGTCTGCAAGTAGTGTTGGACTGAAGACATCTAGAATTGATAGGCCTCTATTTGCATTCAAGGGTAATAGCAAGCACCAGTCCTCACCAGTGAAGAGTAAAAAATTCAATTTGTCCCAAACTCCTTTAAAAGCAGAAAATGTTTGACCTTGAGAGGTTGAGATACAATACTGTTGTAATATAAGAGGTTCGCCTCCACACTCAATCGCCAGTAGATTGTGTTGAAAAGGTTTAACTCTCGTATCTACAGATGCTTCAAGTCGGGTCCGGTCTTAAATCTTAATCTTTGTTGCAGCTTGTCTCTCTCACGCAAACTCTGTGATTTCCTCCCTCTTCTCAGCACTGATAAAATGTCTGGCTGGGATTTTCGCTGTGATTCGGAGGCCACGTTGCCAACCCGTCTGACCAAGCACAGCAGGGTTTGGTGACTTGTATCGATTTCCCCGTCACAAGCGCGTGTTGTTTGAAACCGGGGTTAACTACTGGGATAGAAAGGGAGCAAATCAATACACAGTACACAACTCACGCTGTCACCAGCAGGGACACGCTCAAAGGCAACACACACAAAGCAAATGCGTAGCAGGTTCAGAGCTAGCCAACCAAGGCATGGCACACACCTACAAGCAGTGGAACTCAAAACTGTCTGGCCCTGGTTGGCCGTGGCATGCACTGTGCAGTCTTCAAGGGGTACAGCAGAGACTGTTTTTCATTACTTTGCTTCTGTGCTTCAGCAAATTGGTTTTGAACTTACAGTGGGGCAAAAAAGTATTTAGTCAGCCACCGATTGTGCAAGTTCCCCCACCTAAAATGATGACAGAGGTCATTAATTTGCACCAGAGGTACACTTCAACTGTGAGAGACAGAATGTGAAAGAAAAATCCATGAATCCACATGGTAGGATTTGTAAAGAATTTATTGGTAAATCAGGGTGGAAAATAAGTATTTGGTCAATAACAAAAATACAACTCAATACTTTGTAACATAACCTTTGTTGGCAATAACAGAGGTCAAACGTTTACTATAGGTCTTTACCAGGTTTGCACACACAGTAGCTGGTATTTTGGCCCATTCCTCCATGCAGATCTTCTCGAGAGCAGTGATGTTTTGGGGCTGTCGCCGAGCAACACGGACTTTCAACTCCCACCACAGATTTTCTATGGGGTTGAGGTCTGGAGACTGGCTAGGCCACTCCAGGACTTTCAAATGCTTCTTACGGAGCCACTCCTTTGTTGCCCGGGCGGTGTGTTTTGGATCATTGTCATGTTGGAAGACCCAGCCTCGTTTCATCTTCAAAGTTCTCACTGATGGAAGGAGGTTTTGGCTCAAAATCTCACGATACATGGCCCCATTCATTCTGTCCTTAACACGGATCAGTCGTCCTGTCCCCTTGGCAGAAAAACAGCCCCATAGCATGATGTTTCCACCCCCATGCTTCACAGTAGGTATGGTGTTCTTGGGATGCAACTCAGTATTCTTCTTCCTCCAAACACGACGAGTTGAGTTTATACCAAAAAGTTCTACTTTGGTTTCATCTGACCACATGACATTCTCCCAATCCTCTGCTGTATCATCCATGTGCTCTCTGGCAAACTTCAGACGGGCCTGGACATGCACTGGCTTCAGCAGCGGAACACGTCTGGCACTGCGGGATTTGATTCCCTGCCGTTGTAGTGTGTTACTGATGGTGACCTTTGTTACTTTGGTCCCAGCTCTCTGCAGGTCATTCACCAGGTCCCCCCGTGTGGTTCTGGGATCTTTGCTCACCGTTCTCATGATCATTTTGACCCCACGGGATGAGATCTTGCGTGGAGCCCCAGATCGAGGGAGATTATCAGTGGTCTTGTATGTCTTCCATTTTCTGATGATTGCTCCCACAGTTGATTTTTTCACACCAAGCTGCTTGCCTATTGTAGATTCACTCTTCCCAGTCTGGTGCAGGTCTACAATACTTTTCCTGGTGTCCTTCGAAAGCTCTTTGGTCTTGGCCATGGCGGAGTTTAGAGTCCGACTGTTTGAGGCTGTGGACAGGTGTCTTTTATACAGATGATGAGTTCAAACAGGTGCCATTCATACAGGTAACGAGTGGGGGACAGAAAAGCTTCTTACAGAAGACGTTACAGGTCTGTGAGAGCCAGAGATTTTCCTTGTTTGAGGTGACCAAATACTTATTTTCCACCCTAATTTACGAATAAATTCTTTACAAATCCTACCATGTGGATTCATGGATTTTTTTTTTCACATTCTGTCTCTCACAGTTGAAGTGTACCTCTGGTGCAAATTACTGACCTCTGTCATCATTTTAAGTGGGGGAACTTGCACAATCGGTGGCTGACTAAATACTTTTTTGCCCTACTGTACAATAAGGTTAAAATACAGACTTTAATACTGTTTGTTCATGTCCAAGTTGGATGGCCGGTGTTGGAGCATAAAAAGGTGTCAGAACTTTAAAAATGGCTACTCAGTTACTTTCATCTTCTTTTTGTCCAAAAGCAAGATGACCTGAAATGTATTTATATATAACGAGCAGAGCAGCACACTCGATAACCCGGATACCTGCTACGCAGCTTTGCTCCTCTGACATAAAAACTCAACCAACAACTGTAACTGTAGCAAACATAGAACAAATCAATATGAAAGAGTGTGGATGCTATGATCTCTGCTGTCTATAATTTTCCATGGCAAACCCAGGATGTTTCTGAGATGAAACAAGTGCTCAATATAGTAGACGCATACAGGAGAAGTAAATGTCTTAGACAAACCAACCAAGCAGTGCTCTAGGGAAATGTTGTCCAAAGCTCTTGACTGACGGGAAGCCAAATAAACAAAAAAACTGTCAGTCTGCTGCTAATCTGCTCAAGCATATCAAGGGTTTAAAGAGAGTATTTCTCTTATGTTGAGGTCAGAGGCCAGAAGAGAATGGCCAGACTGCTTCAAGTAAATAGGAAGGCAACAGTAACTCCAATAGCTACTCATTAATATAAAGGTATGCACAAGAGCCTCTCTCAGCAGGATGAACCTTGACCCAGAACTCCTCACAGGCTCGTCGAAATTTGAAATTGACAGATTAAAAAAATGTTCCCTGTTTTTATAGTAGGGTCAGAATTTTGCTTAAACAACATCCTGTCTTATATCAGTGGTTCAGGTTGGTCATGATGGTGTTATTTTATGGGGGATTGTACCAATTTAGCTTTGTTTCTATGCTGCAACTTTCCTAAGTGTTGTTGCTGACCATGTCCATCCCTTCATGACCAGCAAAGGGAAGATGGTCTCAAAGATTCATATCATTTCAAATTGGTTTCTTGAACACGACAATAAGTTCACTGTACTCAAATGGCCTCCACAGTCACCAGATCTCAATAGAGAATCTTTGGGATGTGGTGGAAAAGGATATTTAGATGTGCAGCTGACAAATCTGCAACTGTGTGATGCACTCATGTCATTATGGACCAGAATTTCTCACATTTGTTTCCAATCTGTACCACAAACAATTGATGTAGTTCTGAAGGCAAAAGGGGGTCCTACCTGATACTAGAAAGTAGGGGTGCAACGATACTCGTATCGATATTGAACCGTGCTTTCGGTTCGGTACACATATGTAGCGAACAATACAAAATTTTTAATTTATCTTATCAACTTTTCTTCTGACGATGCTGTCTGTGTTGACAGCTCAGTGGATCTCTTTGTTCGACTACTCCGCCTAGGCTGCACTGTCGAGCGCAGATCCACTGAGCGCAGCGCAAGCTAACAAAACAGAAGCTAAGCTCGTTGCAACATGGCAAATTGAACCTCCCCCACCCTCATTCAGATCTGGCCTTTGGAACTATTTTTGTCTTCATGTGAAGCATGACCCTGAAGGTAAGCGTGTCATGTTAAAATATATATTTATAATTTTAATAAATGACAAATTAAAAAAGCATGAAAATTTTTTTGTATCGAAAAAATATCGAACTGTGACACCAAAGTATCGAACCGAACCGTGAATTTTGTGTATCGTTACACCCCTACTAAAAAGGTGTACCTGTTAGAGTATCTGGTGAGTATAGGTGTAATGTTTTCTGATTATTTTCAGCTATTATTTTTACTCTTTGACTCTACTACTGCAGCTTGTCATGAGTCACAGTTCAAAATAAACCCTGTTTAACTCTGCAGCCCCTGAGTTCATCTTCTGTCTAAAACAAGTTGTTTAGCTCATTTTACTCTTCCTTTAAGCCTACTTTTTGATTGGCTCCTCCTCGCATGCAGAAGGTTTACACAGCCTGTGTCTTATGGTCATATTTTACATGGCTTCTCTTGTTGAAATCTCACATAGCCAAGAGGAGAAAACACTGTGTGAGGCGGAGCTTTGAGACCAGTTTAAGTATTTGCCTCACAGGGATTGCGCAGATACTGATTTCATAATTTGAAACATTGACCATATGAAAGTTCATTATTGTAACACAATAAATAAGTAACCAAGCTGACCTTCAACTGATGCTGGCTACAAAGTAAATATGTTCAGGTCATTTTATCTTTGAAAATAAAACACATAAACAACAATAACATTTAGTACATGAGAAAAACACTGGATATGATGAAAGTCACTTCCACATACGGACACACGTTGATTCTGTTCATGTTTATTTCCCCCGGCTCTTTGTGTATGAGCCACATATAAAGAACTGTGTGTGCCAAGTGCTGTGTGCTTGTTAGGAACTGGCTGAGGTCGTTTTCTTTAATGTGAAAGTAGTGCTGACAGAGACACGAGGAGTTAGAAGGTCGCATATAAACAAACAGTCACGGCAGCTCCTCACAGTGCTGAAATTAATGACCGTGTTTGCCAGAAGAGCAGAGGGAATAAAGGACTTCCAAAGCTGAGCAATTAATCCTCTGACTTCGACATTAATGATTGGAGCCAAGTAGGAGTTCACCAGAAAAGATTCCCACTAACTAAACTTTGCAGACCAAGCTGCATCAACCAAAAAGATGGAGTTCATTAGTGTATGTCTGTGGGTGCATTAGCGTCGTGAAGTTTTATGCTTTCTTAACATTTTGTGTCCATTGAGCTTTGGTTCCCCATTAGTATCATGTATTCACAGTCTCTGACAGTGGTCTCCCACTGGGTCAGAGGATTTGAACCAGACGCCTACCACTCACTATCCAACTTTTTCAGCTTCCTCGAGGAGGCATTTTTCTTGCTTCTCTCTCAGCATTTACACACGTCTGCATATCCATTTGAAGGCAGTA
Source organism: Pundamilia nyererei (assembly GCF_000239375.1). Taxonomy (NCBI): domain Eukaryota; kingdom Metazoa; phylum Chordata; class Actinopteri; order Cichliformes; family Cichlidae; genus Pundamilia; species Pundamilia nyererei. The sequence continues at coordinate 974,259 of NW_005187554.1, forward strand.
GAGACCTCAGCGAAAACCATGCTCATGTTCTGACTCGATTCTTGCTGTGCATTGACATCTGGATGTCTTTGATGTTCCCACGGTGCAGAGCTAAAGGCCATGCTAAGCAGCAGCCTGGCCTGATACATAATCTGGAACATGTGCAGCTCCAGATGTAAAGAAATAAAAAGAGCAAACTTATCGCAGCACAGCTGAAGGCCCGTCTCATCCGCATCTGCCTGTCAGCCCGTCTGTCTTGTCCCATTTCTTCCCTTCTTCTAAAGCTTCCTTTGTGTCTTTTCACTTATGCGCTGACAAAAGCGAGCTGACAAATGTAGTGCGTACACATGCTGAATTTAAAGTGGAGGTGGAAGATGGAATCAGCCTCAAAGAGAACAACTCCCACTGAGCCAGGTGGGGGCTGAAAGGAAAGACAAGAGATAACTTTGATCACTTTTAGCTCTCAGTTAGATACATCTCAACTATATTAGTGTTTGATGTGTCATAGTAGGACTGGAAGTATGACATATTTAGATACATCGTATCCCTCACCATGCCTTTAAGAACCAACTCAGATTGCCAAATAATGTTGAACACACAAGAAGCACAGTTTGTTTCAACCCCCCCAAGCCTTTGAATAACTGCCTCATTACTGCATAGCCAAAAGGCTCAGTGGACACACATTCTTATCTGTACACTTTGTACTGTTGTTCTGCTGCCTTTCTGGGCTGGGTCATTGATTCCAGTGGAATACCTGGGGATACCTGAAGCTACTTTTTGCCAAGTCACAAGCTGGTCACCACAGTGGGTGGCTATGCATGTTTGATTTGGAATTTTTGGGCTGGATCCTGTCCCTTATGCAACCTCCAAGGGAATTTACAACAGTTCTTAATAGAATGGACCAAAAACACACAAACCTGAACTAAGAGAATTAGATAAAGCCAGAGAGTAACCGAATACCCGGAACCACAGCCCCATTATTTTCTTGCTGCCTCGTTTCCCCCTTGCTGTTTCTTTCATGGCGACACTCATATTTTGGTGACTCAGACACTCTCACCGGGAGCTGTGGGGTCAGACAGACTGTGATGTGGCAAATGACTGAATGAATTATTGATCTGATGACTTTGATCTGGAGGCGACTGAAGGCACACAGACATGTCTGGCTACAACTAAGCAGTCTGTAGTCTACCCTCTGTTTGTAGGTCTCCTATTTCTCTGGCTTATTTTCCATCACAGTGGACGTCTCGGTACATTAATTTTAGCAGCACAGTTACCCTACACTGCAGATTGTTGTAAGGCCAGTGGGAGAGTTTGAGAAATCTTCCACATGATACATTGTTGCAGGTCACCTGTATTTCAAGAGACATCTAGTGTTATATGTCTCCATCTAGTAGACGTATAACCATTCCTGTCTGGGCATGCACAGTCTCATCTTCTCAAAGATGACCCGATCAGCGCCAACTCGCTAACGGAGATTTGCCACATTAATGCAGTTATGGCATTAACGTCATTTTAACGAGATTAACGCTGACAGCTCTAGTCTTTTTCTTGTTCCAGCAATTTGAACCTGTCTTAACTTAACTACATTGAATATCCAGATGAGGTTTTCTGGGCTTTTTTGTTCTTTCTTTCTCAAAACAATTATTTTCCATAAACCAAATTCGAGCATCAGTGTGATGGGATATGAGGACACAGCCCTGAACACAAGTGGCACATCAGTTGGATGTTTCCCTCTAACAGTTTAGCCTTGTAAAAAAAAAAAAAGCATCCACCGCTCCTGAGACTCCCGTGTTGCTGAGTCAGATAAAAGAAGGTCGCTTATGATCCAGTAATGATGACTCATCATTTGTATCATTTCATTTCATCATTTCTTTGTAAAACCACCAGTCATTTCGATTTTTCACCAATCCGGTCAAAGTGTCTAGATACACTGGAACAAAATTAGATTTAAAATGTCTTTCACCATAATGAAAGTGTCTCATAAGCAGAATGTCAACATGCAAACAAGTACTAAAGGTTTAGCAGCATTGGTGTGTGATAGTCAAACAGGTGTGCCACAGTAATTGCTTTATTGAGCAGTCAGGTCAGGTCGACTCACTCCATTCAGCATTTCTAACCTGTTTACAAAAACATAATCAGTATTGGATTCGGTGGAGATTATGTGGGATTAGTCATTGCATGGTCTAATTTAAATAGCAGAGATTCATTAGTTTTAGTTTTAATGGAGAATTTTGGCTATGCAAAGTCAGGAGGCTTGCTTCATTTGTATTAGTTTCATTCAATAGTTCTGGCGCCTTGTAGCCTAAATGCAGTTTCTGCCAGTAAAACAATCCCAAAGGGAAGGACAGAGTAGGGTTGTGCACAAAGTTTACCTGACGGAGAGGATGAAATGGAAGAAGATGGAGAGGATGGGAAGAAAGAGAAGGCAGGTTAGTTTTTTTTTAATAAGATGGGGGTTTTTTGTCCCCTGAGACTGAGGGTCCAAGTCTCGCACCAAGACAGATGTCGACTGATGTTTAGAGGGATGAAGTTTAAAGTTTAAAGGATATCTATGATCACGTGTGTCCAGTTTAAGAAGAAGAAGGGGAGAGCAGGTTGGGTATGGCACTAGAGGAGGACGGGGCAGCTTTGTAATAATCTGCAGAGTTCAGATTTTACTGCTGAGCTGTTAGTTCCTTCTGATGCACTGCTGAGTCCAGCAGGAAAAGCATATTTCACTAATTAAGTTAGATAAAACTGAAATGATCTCCTGGGGGGGAAATTAGGCTGGAGATAAGATGCAGACAAAAATGTGTGAAGATAATTCTACTAATTAAAACAACTGAACAACCAGGCAGGAGATAAATGTGTCAAAATTTGTCTTAATTTAAAGTTTATCAAATCTATTAAGATTGTGTTATTTGTTAAGTTCTTTCAATTAAAAGCTGATTGATTTAGCATTTTCTTCTAAACACTGCAGATGGAGAAAAAGTGCACACTAGTGCAGGAATATTTCTTAATGCAGAATATGATATTCCTCCTACTGTTGACCTCTTGTGGCTAATTAAAGGACTGTTGTGATGCACCACTTTTGGACTTGCAGCCTGTAGGCTGTTCCAATGAAGACAGCTGTGTGGTGTGTCGGTTGTTAGCCCAAAGCTCACGTCATGTTAACAGTGATGATTGTAGACATGATGTTTGGGTCACTTTAGGACAGAATCAAATATTTGCTTTTTTTGTGAGTTCTTTGGTAAAATTACAAATGTGAATGGTCAGGGTGGGACATCCAAATGTACCCCAATGAGGCATAACATTATCATCACCTGCCTAATATCATGTTGGTCGTCCTTTTTAATGACAAAACAGCCCTGACCCCTAAAGGTTTGCTGTGGTATCTGCACCAAGATGTTAGCAACAGATCCTTTATGTCTTGTAAAATGGTGAGGTGGGGTCTTTATGGATCGAACTTGTTTTTTCTCACATACCATGTCAAAAGTAACATCCAGATGGATGGCAGGACCCAAGGTTTTTCTGTCAGAACTTTGCCCATCACACTGTCTCTGCCGGCTTGCCTAGGTCCCATAGTGCATTCTGGTGCCATGTGTTCCCCAGGAAAGCAATGCACATGCACCCGGCCAGCCACGTGTTGTCAAAGAAAAACCTGATTCATCAGACGAGGCCACCGTCTTCCAGTGCTCCATGCTCCAGTGGTGGACAGAGGTCAGCATAGGCACCCTGAATGGTCTGAGACTATGAAGCTCAATAGGCAGCAAACTGTGATGCACTGTCTATTCAAGCCAGTGCGAACTTTTTCAGCAATGTGAGTTACAGTAGCTCGTCTTCTTTTTTTGGTACTGGTTTTATTTT